>NC_056751.1:718692469-718877469 GCF_019279795.1 Protopterus annectens | reverse complement strand
TACCTCCCTGGACTACATGAAAAGAGACATGGAGGAGCTCTCCGATCTTGTAGCCCAGGCAGGTATGGCCCTAGCCCTGAGTAGCATCCTGCCATCACCCAGAATGATACCAAAGTACAAGGACAAAATCATTGACTTCAATAATTGTCTAAGCTTCTGGTGTCATTCTAAAGGGATCCAGTATCCGTCTGCATGGAATGACATGAGCGACGGACCACAATGCTTTGCCAGCGATGGCCTGCACCTGTTGCCCTTGGGATTCCGGATACTGGCTAAGGCTCTTGCCACCCCTATAGTGCCTTTTTTAGGTAAGGTTCAAATGACAAATTCTCCACCGTAACAGATACAAGCAAGCAAAATCTGGGGGTAATGTTGCTCAATGTTAGAAATCTAAACCTCAAAATGCACTCACTCGAGGCACTCCTTAAAATGGAGAACATCGACATCTGTGCAGTGACAGAGACCTGGTTCAAGGCTCCAGAGAGCACCCCAGCATTACCAGGCTATAATTCATACCACACCTTTCGACCACCTAACCTGGACAGAGACACTAAAGGCTGAGGTGTGTCCATATTCATTAAGGATATCCACACCTCCAGGCTAGTTGCTCAGTATAATGCATCCAAGATTATCCAAGTGCAACTAAATCTGGGCAAGACCACACTCCAAACTGGATCTTGCTACAGATCACCCCACCATGCCCCAGGATTCCCATTCCTCATTTCTTGATACATTGGACAATATTAGGGTTCAACCTAACACCCTAATAATGGGCGATTTCAATTACCCCACCATTAACTGGGAAAACTACTCATGTACCAAGTCTTCTGTTCAACGTTTTCTGAAATTCATAAATTCCAATGCCTTGGATCAACATATCCACACCCCCACCAGGAGACCTGGTCATTACCAATATGGGTGACTGGTGTTCCATACCAGAGGTCAATTTCTCGTTGGTCAAATCCAACCACAAGCTAATCACCCTAGACATCCACATCCCACCCCACCCGCCATTAGGGAAACCACCATAAAAATGTTTTCCAAAGCCAACTTCACGCTTAAGACAGAAGTGGCAAACTTCACGACACCTATGCAGACGGACAATAGAGATACGACTACTGAATCCTACACAAATGCACTTTATAGACACTTACATGAGTGCATGGATCATGCTATCCTTAAAAGAACCAAGATGCTATCCTCCAAAAAAAGGAAGCCAATCTGGTGGTCCCCTGCCATAAACAAACTCTACAACAGAAGAAGCAAACTGCTGCAAAAAAGAGAGTTAAATCCCATGATTGGAGGAACTCCCTGGTCAGCCTGAGTAAGAAGATGAGATCCCACAAAATACTCCAAAGTTAGTTACGAAAACAAAATGCCACTGTCTCTAAAGACAACTACAAAGCATTCTATAGCTATGTCAAGAATCTGAATAGCAGCACTCAGATCTGCTCTGAGTTACAGCACAATGGCACTAAATATACAGAACCAACTGATATTGCCAACATCCTGGCAGATAGGTTCAGTGCTAACTTTACCCCCCTCTCATCCCCTAAATGGCCCACCTCTATACCGGAAGAATGCAAAGTTCCTGTAATCACGGCTGCACAGGTAAAAAACACACTCTCCAAAGCAAGAACACAGCATCCTCACCCCCTAAATGGTCCATCTCTATACCAGAAGAATGCAAAGTTCCTGTAATCACGGCTGCACAGGTAAAAACCACACTCTCCAAAGCAAGAACACAGCATCCATGAGACTTGACAACATCCCTGGCTGTGTTCTACATGAACTACAGAACAAACTGGCACCCCACCTAAGTACCATGTTCAATCATAGCCTCACCTCAGGCTTTGTGCCCAAGGTTATCCCATTCCGCAAAGGGGGATCCACCATGCACCCTGGGAACTACCGTCCCATTAGCCTGATGAGCCTGGTCTGCAAGGCCATGAAACGTATCATCATGGAACTTATATAAACGGCAGATCATGTAAATCTGATAGACTTCTTTGAAGCAGTCACCAAAGCCATAGATGAGGGTAAGATGGTTCACACAGCCTATCTAGATCTTGCCAAGGCTTTCGACACCATCCCTTACTCTGGAATTACAGATAAACTCACTAAACTAGGTATAAATCCTTATGTCACAAGATGGGTTGCCAACTGGCTCACTGACAGAACCCACACTGTGAAAGTAGCAGACTTCAAATCCGACTTCAGACCAGTGACAAATGGAGTACCACAGGGTTCAGTCCTGAGTCCTCTCCTGTTTGGTATCTACTTCTCTGAAGTACAGGCTAACACAGAAGGTCTTTGGCTAATGAAGTTTGTAGATGACAACAAACTAGGAGCCATAATCAAAACTCCAAACAATGTGGACATCCTACAAAAGGGCCCCACTGAGACAGATGCCTGGTGTCAAAGCCATGGCCTCAAGCTAAATTCCAAAAAGTGCACTGTCATCCCTTTTGGTAAAAACTCTGTACCCATGAACTACCACATAGGCGGTAGTCTACTAAACACGGAAAGTGTAATGAGACCTTGAGACACAGGTGGACAGTAGTCTCTCCTTTGATAATCACATCGCCACAGTAGTCAAGAAATCCTTCTACATGGCACACCTCATCACAAAAGGTTTCTCATCCAGGAAAAAAAGAGATCATTGTTCTCCTCTACTTGTCACTCATTAGACCCATTATAGAGTACAACGCCCCTTTTGGTATGTACCTCACAAGACATCTACAACAACTGGAAAGGCCGCAGAAATACCTCACAAAGAGGATTACCAGCTTCAAACAGATGCCCTACACAGACCGTCTCTAAAAACTCCAGTTTTACTCCATCACATATCGCCTACTCAGAGATGATCTCTGCCTAACATACAAAGCTATGTCAAACCCAGAGCTGTTGGACATGCTTCACTTAAAGAAATCCCAATCCCTCCGAGCTACACGCTCTAGGGACCTAAACCTTGTCACCACAATAAACAGAACACGCTGGAGGGATAGATTCCTGTCCCAGAGACTTTCCATACTCTGGAACAAACTATCTATATCAAACAGAGCTCCTCATTAGCACTCTTCAAGAAAACTCTTGATGATTGGATGGGAAATAGGAAATTCACCCCAAGGATCACTTCTGTGGCTCTGCTCGACAGGGGCACAGGTAAATAATTTTCTTGAGTGGTGAAAGCCAGGGTACCTTTTTGGCTAGGCTTATATAGGCCCTAGGGCCAATAGCCTAGTACCTACCTATGAACCTATAAAGACCTCATGGAGGTTAGCCACATTCAGAGTCTATTGCTATTTACTTGCAAATTCAGAAATGACATGGTGTTAGAAGTAAAGGAATACTAGACATTTCTGGGATCCAGATGGATAAAGTCCTGACTACATCACAGGTGACCTGAGCTCAGTTAGAAACTCAGGTATATGTAAGAGATAGCCATGGAAGACAGAAATGAGCAATCATTGCCAGCTTGCTCATCCTGGGGTAGGAAGAGTTTTGGCTTGTCAAATGGGTGACAACTAGCAAAAGCCCTTGGTGTTTGCCTAGTTTAGTTCCAAGCTAGCAGAGAATGTGCTGTCATTAGGTCACACTATGCAGCCAAAGGGAAAAAGATGTGCATAGGCATGCAACCCTTCATGGGAGCAGTGACTGCAGGCTGAGTGGGGACCATATGACTCGCTGGGAACAGAGGGTGAATTAGGACTCCTAGGCAGGGAATCCCAGACTTCCATTCCACCAGAATGATTCGGCTAAATGGGTAAAAGGAGAGGGAGTTATCATGTTATCAGCAAAGACCTAAGGAAGAAGCAGAAAAAAAAAGTACAGGAATACTTGCAAGAAATAAAAAAGATATATGTAAAAAAAGTGAAGACTATATTTTGCTTTCAAGAGTCTGCGATTTGAAACAGAATTCTCAGCAGAAAAAGTAATCCAACTGCAACAATCAGGAATTGAAATATGGTTGAAAACTGTAAACTTTGGATCCAGTAATTTAATGTTTTCTTCACATGGATTGGCCAAGAAGCCTTAAAAGTACAGTGTGCTACATCCATACACACTGTTGGGAAAGAAACTTTGAATGTATTTAATTCCTTTATTTTCTCTCCGGGGAGAAAGCTTTGAAAGGATTTAAATCTTTTACTTCTTTAATTTTATTTTTACATGTTTTTCAATTTCATACTCTTCAGAGGGCAGTGGTCACTGATGGATATGTCTTTGGGGTAGGAGTGAACTGCAGTGGAAAAACAGTCCAGTCTGGTAATTTAGATCAGAGGATTAAAGCTGTGAGTTGCTGATGAGCATCATATTGTAGTCCTGGCTTTGAGTGCTTCAGTCTCCATTTGCCAGCTTTGTGACTCACAGCAGTCACTGCATGTCATTAATCAGACAGTGCTCTTGGCCTGCTACTGAAAAGTGACACATGGGCCTAAGTGAGCTTAACTTGTTTTCAAATAACAAAAAGAGACAATCCGAAGCAACAGGATACTTCAGGAGCTTCACTTTCATATTAACATCCTGGAGATGGTAGTAGTTCTTCTCTCCCTCCTGGCCTTTCAGACCTCTCTTACCAAACTGCCCTCTTCATTCCATCTGACAATAACATGGTAGAAGTCTGCTCTCTCGCCCTTCTGGCAAGTCTCCCCTTGAGGTGCATACCCCCACAGCTGACCACCTAGTTGCTGTAATTTAAGTGACAGTCAAATCACATGATTTCTCAGTGTGGTCTCTGTTATTTCATCTGCCAGAGACAAGTCTCAGAAGGTTTCTGTTTGGGCTGCCAATATTTAGATCCTCTACTCATGTCACTTTTCTGCAACTCATCACAATTCATACATCTTTGATTCCAGCCTTAGCTATTTTTCTGACAAACGTTCATCTAGTGACTATCTCCAACTTTAACTCTGGGCCAGATTCAGTTTCCACTGCATCATAGCTAGTTTTCAAGACATTCTTAATTGAGAACTTTCAACTCATGCCACCACTGAGAAACCTACTTCCACTATACTTTATTTACTTTGTGCTTGAAAAGCTGACTCTTTCCTTCATAAACAGTCTTTCCAAGACAAGTCGGCATCTGCTTACAAGACTTCAGAAATTCAGGCTGTTTTGGTCTAATTTCTATCAGAAATTCAGGCTGTTTTGGTCAAATTGCTATACTTGGTTTTCCACAAGAGAATAGGACCATGGACTAAACCTCCCTTTATGTTTCGGGCTGCTGCTAAAGCTAATCTAACCAACTGTATTACCTCAGTTTTGTTCTTCTTGGCATAGTCTAGCCATGGTGAATGCCTCCTTTACTCTTTGGGAATCCGTAGACACTTAAAATTCTGTTTGAACAGCACTACATCTATGAGGAAGGATTGTCCACTTTTTATGTCCTTTGCAAATTCCCAGTTGGGTATGAAAGATGTCCTACATGCATAAACTTTCAAAATTATTAGTAAAATGCATTGCCTTTTTTTAAAATACACATGGAAGAATATCGTAACACAGTAGTCACTCCTGCCAGGGCAGTACTCTGTAATGTCACTTTAAATGACATCTGTTATACAGCAACCAGGTCTCCCCTCAATATGGCTGTTGGTCATTACAAATTGGACATCTTTTTTACATCCAGTTATCTTTCAGGGTTGCCATTATCAAATGTAGACTCCATGAAAGTAACAATTCAGGAGCATTAGGTAGCTCAACAAAGAAAAACTTCTTATCAGATATTAAAGTTAACACTTAGTATGATAGCTATGCAAGAAAAATGTCCATCTCTGGTAGCATGCCCTCTCTCCATGCTACAGTTCTATCCTCAGCCTTTTACTGGTCTCAGAAGTGAAAAAGAGGAGGCACTGTTAAGCATGACAGGAAGGGGAAGGTTTGGGAAGGCACCCTAGGACATTTTCTTGCAAAGAGATCCTAAATCCTAAGGTTACAGAAAATGGACCTTCTTACAGGCATGATATGGCAAGATTCCACAACTTTCATTTAGACGGTTGGTTAAAAGAACTCTTAAAAAACTTCTCAGAATAGTATGTGGGCCCATTCAGCTGTAAGAAATGGTTCCTCTGAAGCCTGCAGAAATAATGTGGCACACTACCATTATTAGATGATAACTTTTTTTTTTTAAGTACCCCTGCCCTAATTCTCCAGCCTTAAACTTTACTGGACAAAAGATGCCAGATCAGACTACTGCAATCTCCTTAGTAATACAGCAGAGAGTCGATTATCCGAACTAACTGGGACCTAGGGTAGTTCAGATAAACATATAATTGCACCGGATAAAAAAACCTCTAAAATCTTGTTTTTTCTGCACGCAGGAATACAATTTCCAACCAGTCAGTAATTCCAGTGGACAATAAAGAACATTTTTCACACATGAGCTGGGCTACAAGTTCAGAAAACATGCTCAAGTGAATATGTATAATGTCTACATATTCAGACTTTATGATTTTTTCCTACCAGAAAACTTTGGAAGGCTGGTGCAGATAACTGACAGTTTGGATAATCGACTCTCTACTGTACCTCTTAAATAACTCATACAGCTTGAGCTATTATGTACAAAGTTTTATGAATGATTTACATGTTCTGATTTTGTAGTATATCATGAAAAAGTATGGTTAGTTGACAGTTTCTGCTCATTGTTAATATTTAATGTAAATCATTACAAAAAGAAGGGTTTTCATCAAATTGCAAAAACAAATGCAAGTTGTCTTTCCATGTGTGTGTGTGTGTGTGTGTGTGTGCATGTGTGTGTAGGATGTCTACAAAGTACATAGGTTATTGTAATCTTCCATCCTAAAATAACAAAGGCGTATATCTTCCTAAAGTGAATAGCATGATCTTTCTGGCTCTGCCATTCTAACCAACAATACTGCAGTCTGCATCACAGCTACTAGGAAGTGGTTTTCAAATCAAAACTGTCATTCAGTTACAGTCTTTGTGAGATTTGTAGGTTTTCCCTGAACATGTATAATTCTTCTCTGAGTAGTTCCATTTCCTCAAGATTCTCAAAATGAAGTGTGGAACTGGCTGCTCTAAAAGTATCCTGAAGTATAAACTGCATTCACTCTTCCCCTTACTGTATGAATCATGACTTAATTTGGACCAAGAATGATTAGTTTGCTACCAAAAGTAATAAACACTTAAATAAATGTAATACGCTTTTTTATTTTAAAACAATAACAATAGTATGCCCAGGTTGATATTTTAATAATACCCAAAATAATCTCTTTACTTTTCCTCCGTAGTCAATTATTTTTTATCCTCGAAAAGAAGCATTTGTTTTTACGTAGGATATATTTAGAGGGTGGTACTTAACATTCTACTTTGACCTGATGGTTTGGTAACATGTTGTATGTAGGTGTAGGTGGAATTTTTTAAGTTTCATCTTTATTAAACCATATATCTTTATTACATACTTAGCTACTGAAAGATGCAGCAAATGCTTATTCTGGAAATGCACAGAGAACTAAAGACATGCCTTGCCCCTCACCGGCTTCTGAAGAATATATAAAAATTAAGAAGGGTAAATGAAGCGATCATAAAAACGTAAACGATTTCTCTTCATGAAGATCTGTTCCTTTGTACCGTTTAAACTCCCCGAGTCATTCATCTTAGAAGAAGCAACTTGGACAAGACCTAAAATAACAGGGGTGTACAAATGCCCAAAAAGGGGATAGGCTTTAAATAATGCTCTTAGAAACCCAGGAAATTGCTAGAATAACGAAATTTAACAAAATTTGTGTTTGGCAAGCATTTTTTCCTGAAAGACTTGCAGTGTGAAATTCAAATGTATGTCATTATTTAGTGATCCTCGGCGATTCCTCAACAACCAAAAAAGTTTTATGACGAAAAGACCAAATAATATTAATATATATATATATATATATATATATATATATATATATATGCACACACGCACGCACACACACACGCGCACACATAGATATAGTGTGCGTGTGCGCGTGTGTGTGTGTGTGTGTGTGTGTGTGTGTGTATGTATATATATATATATATATATAGATATAGATATATATATATATATAGATATATATATAGATATATATATATAGATATATATAGATAGATATATATAGATATATATAGATATATATAGATAGATATATATATATATATAGATATATATATATATATAAACCTTGGTCTGATCGGTGAGAAACTCCTGAACCTCTTGAGAATATTAAAAGGCCTGCCACCCGGCGGTAACCCTTGGCTCTAGATAACTGTCACTTTTGAAATGACACCCCCACCACGCCATATTTGGAGCTCTTCGTGTTAATACAATCATTTTTGAAAGAGTTTGTCTTCCGTCAAATTGTTACCGGAATTTTGAGCATATTGTCGTCGTTAAATTGTAATATAGATAACTGGAATATAAAGATTATGTTTTCAAGTTTTTATTGTAAAAGCCCTACCGTCCCCTCACAATTTCCAACTGAAGTGCACCATTTATTTTTTTATTTCTTTAAAACAATTCCTTTACACATCCGTTTTACAAATATAATTCCACTTCTTACCTGAAAGCCATAATAACAACAAAAGCATCCTTAAACAACGTCTCCAAACTCCTCTGTTTTCCCGATTCATAGTCAAAAAGTGTAGAAATGCCGTCAGTCCTAATTAAAAAGTCGTACTCTCTGGGGAAATGTAAACTTCCCTTTTGTAGTTAGCGCACTTACGTAGTAATTGATGATGTTATTAGTTATGTCAATTACGGGGTTTGCGTGTGAAATCCGTTAGTATTAATTTTTCCATTGTTTTGGTTTATTTCTTTAGTCGTTTCACCTAACCAATAGTTTGTTGAAAGGGTACAGTTCCTTTTCAATGGCAAACCCTGAGCAACAGTCTGCTTAAGACAGGTGAATCTGCACAGAGTTACAACGTAGGCAAATTTCATCCTTCACCTTTAGTTTTTTTTTTTTAACGGATGATAACGGTGCCGCTTAAAAGAGGAGATAACAGCAACCATGTCATTATAATTTAATTTTATCTAAGTTGATTCAATTTTATTTTAGTTTAGTTTATTTCGATTGCCTCTTTTCAGGGCTGACTTATAAAGGCGCAGCGCACTACCTCTCAACTTCTTAGGGCAAAAAGTCCGGACAAAGCCTAAAATGATGGGGGGACAAATAGGGACAGATTTTAAATATTGCTATTACAAACTTAGAAAGTAGATAGAATAATAGGTTTTTCATTAGCATGAATTTTCTGAAGGATGTGGAGTCTTAAACTCAAATGTTTGCCATTATTTAATTACTTCAATCCTCAGCTATTTGCCAGAAAAGTTCAGATTTTAGGAGGAACACACCAAAAATATGAGGCAAAAATCTGGACATTCTGGGAAAATTTGTACAGTTGAGAGGTATCAAATTGACTTCAGTGCATAGCTCTCAACCAGTTAGGGTCAAATCTCACCAGAATCGGGAACAAATCCAGAAAAAAAAATCAGGAATAATTAGGGACACTTTAGTACTATTAAATTCAGACATTGACAGCATATGAGAATGTGGATTAATTGCATTTTGTGAAGTAAAGTAACTATAAAACTCTAATTATTATCATGACGTCTCTGGTCTACGTCAATAATCAAGGGGCCTCAGTCCTCATTACTGACACCAGCGAGGGACATTCACTTGGAACAAAAGTGGATACCCACAGTATTTTCAGGTGCAGTTCCCTGCACCAAGCACTACTTCCCTTAAGAGCACAGGAAACACACTCCTCTCCTGGGGCTGCCCCCCGCCCCCCTCTCTCTTTCTCACCAGGCTCCAAATAAGACCCCACACTCACCAGAGCTGTAGAGTCCTCAGCCAAGTGTTACAAGCCAAGTCCTCCACCACCATCTCTGTAAAACCAGTGCTCTGTGTCCCTGCTCCAAGTACCTCACAGACACACACACTCTTTGAGATTTGATTTACACACACACACACACACACACACACACACACACACACGCACGCACACACACACACACACACTAACTCACTCACACCTGGGAAAGCCTGGCACAGAGTTACCAGCTATGCCCCCCCCCCCTGCCAAGACTATAATGTAGATACTGCCACCAGAACACTCCAAAGCCAAGCTATTCTAAGGCTCTTACAAGGGTACCCAATTATACTGCATAAACTTAATACTAATACAAATGGTAGTGTTTGATCAATGCAGCAAGGCTTTCAGGAGCTGCCACAGTGTCACTAAATAAATATAAGTACTCTCTAAGGTTAAAATATTCCCTAAAAGACCAGCCACAATAAAAAAATTAAATATATTTAATAATAAGCAATAAAAGAACTTGAAAATACTAAATATCTGTTTACAATAAACACCAGAGTTTCAAACATAGGAAATATTAAAAATAACACCGATGGAAAGATTCACACCGATACAGAAAAAAATACTTAACTGTTCTCACTATATTTTCCCAACCTTTCTAAAGAATTACTGTACCCTAGTTGACTTACTAGAGGAAGGTAAGAGGAATTGGATGAGTGGTCCTTCTTTGTCAGGTTTCACCAGGGGTGGCTTGTGCTATAGAACTGCAGCACCCCAGCTGTGGAAAACAAAATAAAAAACAAATGGAAAAAGTCTCAGAACGTTTCTGAACTTCCACACATGTGCACTCGGCAATCGCGGAACTCAGAGGGGATTCAGACTGCTGCAACAGCAGTCTGGAGTAGGAAGAAGGCATCTCGGTACTCTGATGCCCAGAATTCTATGTGGTGATGACCACATAGAATGGAAGAGATCCGGACTGCAACATTCGCAGGCTGGAGCCTGCTCTTGCAGGGAAGGAGGATGTGTTTACCAGACCTAAGCTACTGGGGGAAGGAGGGCGTGTTATTGAAGCTGTTGCATGTTTACCGGACCTAAGATACTGGAGGAAGGAGGATGTGTTATTGAAGTTGCTGCAGTTACCGGACTTGAGGGACACCAGTTATTATATTGAAGCAAGCAGATGAAGTGTGTGTGTACTGGACTTGAAGCTACTGGGGGAAGGTGTTATTGGCTGCTGAGTGACACCAGGTACTATTGAAGGTGTGTGTGTGTGTGTGTGTGTGTGTGTGTGTGTGTGTGTGTGTGTGTGTGTGTGTGTGTGTGTGTGAAATGCCCTAGTTGATATGTACTGGTGGCTAAGGAGAACTCAGATGGGGGTGGCTCAGGCTTGAACCCTGTACCTTGGGTGCAGGTAGCAAGAGCCTGCATTCCCTACCCACCACCATCTGTGAAAACTTTGCAGATTTTGCCTTATATATTTATTCTGTTCTGTTCCTCATAAAATCTGTGGATTTTTAATTCAGTACATAGTTGATGGTGCAGTGGTAGCATTGCTGCCTCACAGCTAGAGGTTCTCTAGTTTGATTCATGGCTGGGGTGCCTTCTGTGTGGAGTCTGCATGTCCTCCATGTGTTTGTGTGGGATTCCTCTGGGTGCTCTGGTGTCCTCCCATGTTACAAAGGCATGTGTCTGGAGTGTTTCTCCCTGGGCCTCTGCTGAAAATTGGCTTTTGCTTCAAGTCAGACTTTCCTGGTTAACAAATATTAAATAAATAAAAATGACAGGCATTTGAATTTCAGACTTCATATTCTTCCGAAAGTACACCGTAACACAAAACCTTTTATTCTAGCAATTTTCTAAGTTTATAAGATGAATATTTGAAATCTGTCTCTATTTTTGGGACTGTATTCCCCCATTATTGGCTTCGTCCAGGTTTTTTGTGCTAAGGTTGAGAGCTATGGTGAGAACTGAATTTACTGAATATGTTTGGGGGCTGTATTCCCCCATTACTGGCTTTGTCCAGGTGTTATGTGCTAAGAGGTTGACAGCTATGGTGAGAACTGAATTCACTAAATGGTAGCCATTTACGTTTCAGTCTTCCTCTCTTTCACAAAACAGCTGATATGGCATAGTAGTATGTTGCTCTGACTGTTTTGCACAGGGTCCTGGCTTCAAGACTTGGTAGTGAAATGTATGGTAGTAACAGAGCATTTTATTCTAGCAACTTTCCAAGATTAAACAAGCAATGTTTAAAATATGTCCCTGGTTTTGGGGCTTTTGTCCCCCCCAATAAATTTTGGATTTTTCCAAATTTCTTGTGCTGGAAAGTTGAGAAATACAGCTGAGTGTCTAGTAGGTTTTACAAGGAGCTGAGAGCTGCAGGGGAAGAAAAGTTTAGTGCTGCTTATGCTGATTTGGCTTGCAATGTTAATAGTACAACAGGTAGTGCACTTGCTTTTGATGCAGAAGGCTGTGGGTTCCACTACCACATTATGTAGATGCATTGCTGATGCTGTGTTGTAAAGAGGGTGGATGCTGCAGTCCTTTTTGGCAAAGATACCTAGTATCTATGAAGCTGTTATCAGTTTTTCATCCATTCTCTATTGCAATATTGCTACCTTATCATTTTTTAATGTAACATAGGCAATTTATTCCTCAAGGGCAACAGGCACTTTATTCGTAAATGAAACAATGAAATATAAAGTTGCTAGCAGCAGCCCCTTCATTAGTTTCAGATCTATTTCATGTGGAATTATTTAGATGACATTTACTTCTTCAGAGATTGTGCATATTTACTGATACTGGTGGATTGTTGAAGTTTGAGTAGACTTTTATGATGGAAATGTTCTAAATTGGGCAGTTTTGTCATTATTGGTGCATGCATTTTGTTTCATTGTTTACTGGAAAAATGTTCAAAACAATACATTTAAAATGCCCTCTAACAACTGTACTGTATTATACAAGGAATGTTATTTAAGACAATCAGGAAGGAGTATCAAAGAACACATGTACGTTTCATATGCAAGGGGCCTATGATTTGAAAACAGCCCAAAGTTAATCTTTATCTGCCACTCACAAAATGTATTTTCTTTGAATGTGGGTTTCAATGCTGATTCAATGAATGTGAGTTTCAAGGGCAGAGAAGTTTTAATGCTAAATCTATTTTCATTGTGAAACTTCATTGCTTTGTTTAGCAGGTCTATTAGTGTTTGTGCTGTAAAATGCAAAATAAAACTTTCAAATTAAATCCAAATCATCACAGAAGTAAAGCGGTATGCATATTACAGTGTTTATGGTAAATGGGGTGAAATAGCCAAGTAATGGAACATTGGAATGGCTGCAGGGGGTGGCTCCATTCAACCATGATTTTATGAGAGGGGGAAGGGCGGCAAACTCAAAGACAGCCCCAGCTGAACTATACCTCTGAACTGTCCAGATTTCTTGCAGAATGAATAGATTTTTGCTTCTTATTTTTGGTTTGTTCCTCATAAAATTTGTGGTTTTCTGTCAAATCATTTAGGAATTAAGTCACTAAATAAGGACAGATCTTGAGTTTCAGACTTCATAACCTTCAAAAAAATGCATGCTAAAGCAAGGCCTGTTATTCTATCAACTAAGTTTATACAAGAGAAATTTTTAATACTGTTTGTATGTTCCCCCAATATATTTGGCCTTATCCAGATTTCCTGCATTAAGAGGTTGAGAGGTTCGTGCAAATAAATCACTTTATAGAATTAGGAGTATCCAAACGTCTCAACTGTCCCCAATTTTGGCTCAAAATATCACTCTCCCCTAATAATTTCTCTCTGCAAAATAGCAATTTTGGAAGAAAACGTGGAGGGTTTACAATTACAAATAACTGTAGTGATAAGCGTTATAGATTACTTTTATTTCAGAAATGCATGTAGATGCTCTTATTTTGTCAGTTGTTCAAGTTAACAGTACTAATATTAAAAAAGTGTCCCTTTGACAGGTTCCCAGCTGTATTGTGTGGCAATTTTATATTTTTGCATCACATTTTTGGTCCATTTTTCATAAAATTGTGGTTTTCTGGCAGATTAGTGGCAAATCATTAAAGATTGAAGTTAGAAAATAATGACAGACATCTGAGTTTCAGATTTCATATCCTTCAGAAAATTCATGCTAATGCAAGACCTACTATTCTATTATCTTTCTAAGATTATAAAAGCAATATTTAAAAATTGTCCTTATTTTTGGGCCTTTGTCCTACTTCTATGTATGGCTTTGTCTAGATTTCTTGCTCTGAGGTTGAGAGGTATGACAAATGTGTCAGAGCCATCACCATCAGCCAGAGACATTTCAAATTGTGGCATACTTGTTGCACCCCACTCCCCCATGTAGTGACTCCGGATGTGTCCAAGCAAGGCAAGGAGCAGTTATGCAGTGTAAGTGTGCAGAGTATTCCCCCATCCAAGGTACACTTAAGTACGACAGTGGCTTTTCATCTGTCCTTGATTTTGCAAAATGTTCTGATTTTCATATTACTGTTGATTTATGCTTATTATTCAGAAAATGCATGCTGTTGCAGTGCCCTGTTGCTCTGTGTTTAAGTAGCTATACTTTAATGACCATCAGCTAAGCTTGTCTGAAATTGCAAGATGCAAGTAAGCTTTAATAAGAATGGTGCACATACATGTTACCATACGCACACATACAGCTTTGCTAAGATGTGTTACAACATCTGGAAGCTATAAAACCATTTAAAAAACTCCCACCCTTCCAGGGTAGCAATTAGTTCACCACTAAGAACAATACAGTAGGATTCCTAGTCCTGTTTTTCACAGCCATTTTGTCTCTGGCTGCGACTAGAATTGTAAGACACAATATTTATGGCCTAAACCAGGTAATTTAATTCCAGATTATTTTTCAAAGTTACCTGGATTGAGATTAACCTCTTCTCTTCCAGCATCCTCTGTTACAATATATTCATTTCAACAGTTACAATACAGTCTGACATATAGGTGCATTTCTGTTCTGTCCAGCAGGACCCGCTGTTAACTACAAGGCACCATTTATTTGTAACTGGTAAATTTAATCTGTTATAAAGAGCTTTGTATTTGAGGTATACTAAATACCTTAAGCTGACAACGTTAGAATGGAGGCCATTTTTTACCCTTACTTCAGTCATATATATGCACACCACAACATTTTATTGCTCAATAATTCTAGACAAAGCCAAAAATAATGAAAAGATAAAAAAAATGTTTTTTCATGAACATGCTTATTTTTAAACAGCATACAGTAGGAAACTCTAATAGTTTGCATTATTGACCAACTCTAATCCTCCACGTTTTACTAGAAAAATAAAAAAAATTAGAAGAAACTGTGACAGAATATAAGGCAGGGGCAGTGTTCGTCACAATCACTGCTAGAATAGCCTTAGATTTGTGTTCTATACCCTGCCAAGGATTTAACAAATGACCAGTCTTCCAAAGCCATGGGCTTTTTTCACATGCTTGCAGTACACTCACTGAATTTATACTGCTCTTCTCAACACATTCAGCCATTAGGGAGTGTGGAAGGTACCTTAAAGCTTTGGAAACTAACCAGTTGTTATATCCTTAGCAAACTATAACCCCATATAATGATCTGTTCAAACATTTACTGTTATAATAAGCTAACGTGCACAAGTGTACTATACCAATAAATGGAGAAGACAAATGCTTGTGGGGATACATAGATACTGAAAATAGTACTTATCTCCTTTACCTCAGTATCAATGAAACACACCACATTCCCACGTTTGTAGAATTTAATAAAACTAGTAACAGCAAAGCTTTCAAGACACAGGCTCTTTTTCAATGCATAAAACACATCATGAAAACATCCTTATTTAAATAGTCATCCAGCCAATAATTACACAGCATAAAACATGTGACTAAATTAAAGCAATATTAAAAGGAATTATTCTATGCCATCAAAGTAACATCATACATAATGTTGTAAAAACGGTTATAAGACATATTTGCAAGCCATCAAATAATTTCTTGCTTGGCTCTCAAAACAGGTTTAATAGTATTAGTTGAGTTCAAATCAGGTAAGGTATCAGACCTAAAGTAGTTTATCCATTTATATTCAGCCAGCTCTGTGGCATTTATAGCATCTCCACATGCAAATTTAGAGATATATTTTGCAAAATTCTAAACTTAAACTTATGTTGTGTCGCTTTTGCTGGTATGTGTTTAAGTAGGGCATTAGTTTCCACAACCTATGGATGTCAGAAATAAATGTCACATTTGTTTTACCTATATAAAAACACTGGCATTCAGCACAGTTAGCAATATACACTATGTTTTCTGTATAACAGGAGACAGATGCTTTATTCTCAAAGTTTTTCTTTACTGGATGTATGAAATTAGTGTCAGTGTTTATTTCACTGCAGTGAACACAGTTAAGGCATGGAACTGTCCCAAATCTATGAAATGCATTATTTTTAGCAAAAGTTGTTCTCATCTCTTTATTACAAATAATTTGTTTTAAATTCTCTCTTTTATATATATAAACGTAGGTCATTCACCAACTATATTATTAACTTCAGAATTAGATTGCAAGATGGACCCATTCCTAGTAATATTTTTAATCATATTCGTGGGACTGTTGAATTTCAGTATATAGCCCAATTGATGTTCTCTCCTTCTGTAAATAGGCTGATTACTATTAGCATGCATATTCGTTTGCAAAGAACCAGATCTGTCTTACTACTTGACTTTTTATATTGTCAGTTAAAGTATCTGTATAGCCTCTACTCCGAAAATCATTAACCATAGTGACCAATTCATTATTAAAACTCACCTCCCCAGTATTTAACCGACTTGCTCTTATAAACTGACTTTTTAGTACACCTCTGTATATATGCCTGGGATGCATACTTTCATAATGCAACAACCTGGTAGCTTGTACATCCTTTGTATTTTAGTCTCAAATGTGTTAGTATGCATATTAATACTGATGTTAACATCTAAGAAATTAATATTTTTACATGAAGAATTTATGTCAAATACTAAGAAATTAGCACTCTCTTGTACTGCATCAACAAAATTTCTAAGGTTAACAGAGTCACCCTTCCACAAAAGAAACACATCATCCATAAATCTCTTCAAAAATAGGAGATATGTATTCTTAAAGGTTCCATCAGCATTGTGGATGTCAATTTCCTCCTATCTGGCCAGTACCAGGTTAGCATACGTATTGGCTACAGGGGTGCCCATAGCAACCCCTGAGCGTTGATGGAAGTATTGACCGTTAAACGTGAATAAATTATTATTAAGTACATCTATCATGATACAAAGTAATTCTATCTTACTATTAGAGAAAGTACTATGAGTATGTAAAATTTCTCTCTGGGCTTATAAACCAAAGTCATTGGGTATGGCTGTAAATAATGATTTTATATCTAGTGTGACCATCATAATATCATTAACACTATTATAGTCAGCCCAACATTTAAAAAAAAATGTCTAGTATCTTTTATAAAGCTCAGACTAAATTTTAACAGAGGTGAAATTTGATTCTCTAAATACTTAGAGATACCAGCAGTAATCCATCAGCCCCCCATCCAATACAATTGGCCTCATCAAGGGTAGTCTCAGGTTTTTGTGGATTTTTGATAATCTATATAACAAAGGCACCACTGGGTTAGCATTATACAAATAATTGTATGTTTCAGGTGTTATGGACCCCTCCATTAATAAGTCATAGAGGAAAGATTTAACTACTTATTTGTGGATAGGATCCTGACAAAAAATACAAAAAAAAAAAGACTTTGAAATTTATTGGAGTAATTACCACTGTAAAATAAAAGGCGATTGGGGTGGAGGATGGTACCTGAACTGAAAGAAAATTCTAGGGAGCACATACTTTGTAATTATTTGTACCTTTGTTTGAGTTTCCATGTGTTAACATTTTGAACTGTCTAGTGGCTTGGCATTCTTATCAGTCAATAATTTAAGATGACTCCTTAACCATGTTTCTGGATATTGACATTCATTAACCTTCAGTTCCTTATGTTTTGTAAATCTGTTCCTTAAATGTTAAGCTCTCCAGGGAGTTTTTGACAAATGAAAAATCATACTTTTAGTTTCATTGGTACTTCAGTGTGCTATTATTTAAATCCCTTTAAACAGAGTCAGGAGTTTGCGTAACTGGCATCCCAGGTCAGAAATCCATAAGGTAGCATTGTCTGCAAACCAAGGAGATACTAACCTTTTACCCCATGGAAGGAGTTAAAGTGGTGCTTAATATAAGAAGTTATAGTTTCCATAGAAAGAGTAAAAAGCAAAGAGGATAGTGGACAGCCCTGTCTCATTCCCCTTACCAAGTAGTTTGGCTGAGATAGGCATTCTAACATTGCTATTTTGGTGGTGGGGTTATGGTAAAATAGTTTGCATTTAGTTATAAACTCAAACAGAAAATCCATGTGTTTTAAAGTGACCCATATGAACTCCTGCTCAATGTAGCTGAAAGCTGTGTGAAAATCTTCAAATATTGCTACATTATTATTTTCTATTTGGCACCAGTTTAGTACAGCCACCCATAGTCTAATTAAATCTGATGTACAAGTTCCATCAGAGTGGACAGTCAGTTTGTAATCTTATTAGCTAGCATTTTTGCATACATTTTAAGATCGAACTGCAAAAGAGAGAGAGTTCTATAATGTTTAAGGTGTAGTTTATTTTTATTGGACTTTGGGAACATCATCTTAACTGTTAATGATTCGTCAGGAAAGTCTCCTGATTCTTCCACTTCATCATAGAATTCCTTAAGATAAGTGGCTAGTTCTAACTTAAATTCATTTAAAAAATCTGGGGGTAAGCCCATCATGTCCCAAGGTTTTTTCAGCTTCTAAATCCTCAATAGCGTTTTAGATTTCAATGCATGTTATAGATTCCTACAGCTATTCTTTATCAGCATTTGACATTTTTTTTAGTGATATTTGTATAAGAGACCTATTTAAATTTATGAAAACAATCTTGGAATCCTGTCCATAATGTTTTGAATATTCTTTTGCCAAAACTGAATTTATGGTAGGTGGATTCCCACAAAGTATATCATTATTATTGAACAGTCCAAGTGTAGTCATATTCTTGGTTGCTTTAAGTTTAGGGAATATTATGCCTTTCACCCAACAAAAGGATTTATACCTTTCATATTTTCATTAATTTTTGATGGGTAGTTCACGGAGTGCTTTTTTACAATCATTGGCAGATTTTATTAGTGATAAATTATAGTAATTATCCATTTTGTACTGTTGCTCTAATTGTAGTAAAAGTCCCAGTAATTCTCTAATTGTTTTTTTACAATATTGTTTTATTTTTCTTTCTTTTTTTTTTTTGTTATTCTTATTACCAATTACTGTATTTTGCTGTTGTGACAGTTGAACATGTCTGGCTCATAATGTCTCCCAAAAAGTTACCTATTTTCTGTTTTCACATTGCATTATTGTTTACTCTCTTCATAATTAAAGGATCTAATCTCCAACTTTTTACTCCTTGTCCATATATACCAAATGTTAATTTGCAATGTTCTGCTTTGTGGACAGACCATATGACTGAATTATGTTGTGCAGATAAAATGTATTTGCACAAACCTCTAGAAAATAACCTCTAGTCTAGTCTGCTGGCTGTTCTTTGTTTTTGGTCTAAGTAAGTTGTCCTTTTCTAATGAGTGAAGCTGTTGGCAGCTATCTACCAGATCTAAAGAGTCTAACACTGCATTTATTAGCTGTGTAGTTTTAGGCAGTCTGCTGGTCCCTGATGGAAGCTTGTCAATGTCCAAGTTTAATGTTACATTAAAGTAGCCTCTTATGATAACAGGGATGTTCCTGTCTCTGAATAGTTTTAATTTACTAAGAATAAAAGTCGGGTAATGTCTGTATATTAGGACCGTAGTAATTCACTTCTAGAAGTACTCTGTGTCTTGTTTGAGCCAGAACTGTGGTCCATCATCCTTCCTTGTGTACTCATCCATGAATTTTGGACCATCCTATTGTTTTATGAACCAGGGTACAAATTTCTCATTTAGTTGTGTTACATCAGCTCAATAAACCCCATCCCCCTTCTGCTTTATTAGGTAATTGGCATATAGGCTCATAGGAGGTTACTAGGCTAACAGCCCTAGAGCCCTTGCAAGCTCAGCCACATTAATCCCAAATTGTCCCATTTGTCCTTGTCCTGAGTTGCCCCAGTTGTCCTTGGTTAGATGGCTGACATTCACAGAGCAGGTCTATGGTCATTTTTTTGTTTCCTGCAAACAGATTATGCTCTGTTAAATATTCTAGGATGACTTTCCATCTATGATGTGTGGCAGTTCTGCTAACATTCAGTGATAGACAATGAAAAGTGTCAAATTGTTCCTCCTTCTGAGAGTCCAACCCCCCCCCCCGATCCCCTGGGATATTTGCTCTTTTCTGAAATGATGTATGAATCAGAGATATGTCATTATATTTCTATGTTCCATGACATATAAACCATAAGAAGATTCTGTCTATATCTGTAACACTGAAATTATAGCACTGACTTAATTAGGTTCATAGGTTCATAGGTTCATACTAGGCTATCTGCCCTAGGGCATTTGTAAGCCTAGCCAGCGTGTGTTTGGCTTTCGCCACCCATTTTAAATGTTTTACTATGCCCTTTTTCGAGGTTAGTATACTGTGCCTCTGTCTAGCAGTGATGCAGAAGTGATACCCGGGGTAAACCTACGATCTCCCATCCACTCATCAAGATTTCTCTTGAAGAGAGTCAGTGAGGGACTCTGCCTAACTTGGACTGAAATTCTATTCCACAGTGAAGGGAGCCTCTGGGTTATGAATCTGTCCCTCCAGCATGTCCTATTTATTTCAGTGCTGAGGTTCAAGTCCCTCAAGCGCGTAGCTCGATGGGATTTGGATTTTCTGAGGTGCAGTAGTTCCATTAATTCCGGGTTGGACATGGCTTTATATGTCAGGCACAAATCGCTTCTAAGCAGGCGGTATGCAACCGAGTAGAGCTGGAGTTTCTTTAACCAGGCAGCATAAGGCATCTATTTGAGCCCCTTGATCCTCTTGGTGAGGTACTTTTGGGGTCTTTCTAGTTGCTGCAGGTGTCGGGTAAGGTACATCCCGAAAGGGGCATTGTATTCAATTATGGGCCTGAGGAGGGATGAGTAAAGAGGCACAATGAACTCCCTTGATTTAGATGTGAATCCCTTCATGATTAGGTGGGCTATATAGAAAGTTTTTCTAACCACTTTGACCACATGGTTGTCAAATGAGAGATTGCTATCAACTTGGGTCCCCAGGTCCCTAATTACTTCTTCCGTACTTAATGGGTTACCACCTATGTGGTAATTTGTGGGCACTTTGTTTTTGCCAAAGGGGATGACTATACACTTTTTGGCATTTAGCTTGAGGCCATGGCTCTGGCACCAGTTATCCATTTCTATGAGACCCTTTTGGAGGATGCTTGTGTCACCTGGAGAGTTGATTATGGCGTGCAGTTTGCAGTCATCTGTGAACTTGGTCAGCCACAGTCCTTCCGTGCTGGCCTGCACCTCTGAGAAATATATGCCGAACAAGAGAGGTCCCAGGACTGAGCCTTGTGGGATGCCACTTGTAACTGGTTTGGAGTCTGACATGGCTCCAGCAATTCTGACTATGTGGGTCCTGTCCTTGAGCCAGTTTGCAACCCATCTAGTGACATAGGGGTTTATATTTAAGCTGGAGAGCTTATCTATGATGCCCGAGTGGGGTATTGTATTGAAGGCTTTTGCGAGGTCCAGGTAGGCTGTGTGGACCACTTTCACCTCATCAATGGCCTTTGTGACTGTTTCAAAGAAATCAGCCAGGTTTAAGAGGCAGGATCTGCCCTTAACAAAGCCGAACTGGGTAGGATCCAGTGTCTGTAGGTCCCCAATATCTTTATTTATGAGATCCATGATGATTCTCTCCATAGCTTTGCAGACCAAGCTAGTTAGGCTTATGGGGAGATAGTTTCCAGGATCTGTTGAGCCACCACCTTTGTGGAGAGGGGCCACTGTTGCTGTACACCATTCTTTGGGTACATATCCTGTAGTAAGGCTGAGATTGAACAGTAGCTTTATGTTGGGGTTCAGCTCTTCTTGGAGTTCATGTAGGATGCAGCCTGGGACACCGTATGGTCCCATTGATGCTGTGTTTTTTGCTTTGGAGAGGACGGCTCTTACCTGAGCATCTGAGATGTCAGGGGGGCAGCACTCTGCTGGGATAGAAAATTGCTCCTTTGGGGGGGAGGGGGAGGAGAAGTTTGCGCTGAACCTGTCAGCCAGGATGTTGGCAATGTCTGTGGGTTCAGTGTATTTTTTGTCATTTTGGACTAGCTCTGAGCATATCTGGGAGTTACCACCCAGGTTCCTAATATAATTAAAGAAAGCCTTGAGATTATCTTTAGTGTCCTGTAAAATTTTTCTCTCGAAGCTGGCCTTTGATGATTTTATGAGTGCCCGTAGTTTTTTGCTAATGCTGATCAGAGATGCCTCCCCTTTTAGGGATTTTGCTCCATCATGCAGTAGCTTCCTCCTTTTATTGTATAGTTTGTTTATGGCTGGGGTCCACCAGACAGGTCGCCTGCCTTTGGGGGATTGGGTCTTGGTTTTATTTGGGCTTGCATGATCCATGCATTCCTGAAGGTGTTCATAGAATGGGTTTATAAAGGATTATGCAGTTTGGGCCGTATTTTCCACAGGCCCAGGGGTTTTGAAGGATTGTACCTCAGTTTTGAGGAGTATGAAGTTTGCTTTAGAGAGGTTTTTCACTGTGGTTTTCTGGGCAGGCGGTGGGGTAGGGGTGTAGATATCCAGTGAGATTAATTTATGGTCTGATCTTACCAGTGAGGGATACACTTCTGGTCTGGAGCATAGAGCCCCCATGTTGGTGATGATCAGGTCCAGTATGTTTTCCCCTCTTGTGGGAGTGGTGACAATTTGTTCCATAGCATTTGAGTTTATAAATTCTAGGAATCTTTGGGCTAGGGTGTTGGAGCTAGAGTAATGCTCCCAGTCTATGTTTGGGTAGTTGAAGTTGCCCAATATAATGGTGTTTGGGGAGACCTTCATATTTTCCAATGTTCTCAGGAAGGTTGAATGGGGTTCCTGGGTTTGGGAGGGTGGTCTGTAGCAGGCTATAAACTGGAAGGCAGTTTTACCCACTGTTAGTTGCACATGGATAGTCTCCGATGCTTCGTGCTGTGCCACCAACCTGGAGGTATGGGTATCTTTGACGAATATTGATACTCCCCCTCCTTTTGTGGTTCGGTCCGAGTTTTGGGGCCGAAAAGTATGGTATGAGGTATAACCTGGTAGTGCTGGGGTGCTCTCGGGAGCCTTGAACCAGGTTTCTGTTACTGCACAGATATCGATGTTCTCCATGCTGAGGAGAATTTTGAGTGTGTGCATCTTGAGGTTTAGACTTCTGGCGTTGAGTAGCATTACCCTTAGTTTCTTTTCCCTTGTGATACCTATGGAGATGAGTTTGTCTTTTGAGCCTTGCCTAAAAAAGGCACTATGGGGGGTGGCAAGAGCCTTTGCCAATATCCAAAAGCCCAGGGGTGACAGGTGCAAGCCATCCCTAGTGAAGCAACGTGGTTTCTCGAGCATGTCATCCCAGGCTAACAGGCACTGGATCCCCTTTGAATGACACCAATACTTAAGCCAATTGTTGAAATTGATCATCTTGTCTTCATATTCTGGCATCAATCTTGGTGAGGGTAAGATGCTACTCAAGGTCAGGGTCATACCAGCCTGGGCTACATGCTCAGAGAGCTCCTCTATGTCTCTTTTCATGTAGTCCAGGGAGGTACGTCTCAGGTCATTCACACCAGCATGGACAATGACTGAGTCATATTTGTACTTGCCTTGGAGTGACCTGAGTGCTTGTGTTATGTGGTGGATCCTAGCGCCCGGCAGGCAGCTCACCGTGACCTTCTCCTTGTTCAGCCTGGTGAGCGGGATGTCAGTGTGCCTGACGATAGAATCACCTATTACAAGTGTATCAGGTGTTGTTATCAGGTATGTTGTTTAGCCTTAAGGGCAGTGACTGTTCGGCACACTGGCTTTATGAACTATGTGTTGCACATGTTTTGTTTTGGGGTAGCGGTTGCTTGGATGACTGCTTTGGAGGTCTCTGCTGCTTAGGCCGATTGTTATCTAGAGCCTCAGAGTATGTTTTTGTGTGTTTATGTGTTTGGTTTGCTGTTGCGGTAGGTCTATGTGAGACTGGAATTGTAGTGTGTGTGGTTACCTTCTCCTACTGACTGGTTACGCCAGTACTGAGTTGAGAGAGATTAGCCTCCAGTTTGGCTATATGGTTGCATCTCTCACATATGTTGGAACTTGTTGGAAGGAGGAGAGGGTTGTCTGTGTACATGAAGCAGTTGTAACATTGCCTCAAGATTCCCAGATTCACCAGCTGGACTGGAGAGGAGATTGACAACTGACCTCTGGACATGCTAGAATAGTATAAAGAACTCTTTTATAATTGAAAAAAGGGCCAATGGGGAACAGTGTACTCAAGGGGAGTTTGTGAGGATGAATTGCTTTTTATTTTTCAGTGCTGACTTATATAATTGATTTACTGAGCAAGTGCCAGACTTTAGATTAGGAATAGGGTGTTTATTTTGAGAGCTAGAGCAGTTCTAAGGGAAAAGGTGAAGAGCAGACTTTGTGGAGCTGAGAATGGTTTAAACCCAATTAAGCGGCGCAGCCCGATGCTGTGCTATGCGCAAAATTGCGCAAAACCGCGCTAAAGCGGGTTTTATACAGGGGGATTTGAAAGAGCTAGAAATTGGCCCAAAACGGCCAATAGACTACCATATTCTTGTGCTGGGAACACTCCTCCAGGGATAGATAGGCTGCTCTAAGCTCCCCACTCCCACTGGTGAACAAAGAAGCCTCCTTTTATCCAAGTAAGTAAATGGGCAAAACAGGAACTTTCCAAAAGTCCAGAATACAGCAAAGCCTGTATTTGGACTACTCTAGGTCAGGAAAGGCGGGAAACAAGGATTATTTTTTTTTGTTTTTTTCTTTTTTTACAAGCAAACAGCAGAAAAATGCAATAAATATGTAACACAGGCTAGCACACTTGAGTGTGTAGCCTCAACAGGTAAATGCAACAAACAGGACAATCTTTAAAAGTGCAGGTGAATAAACAGCTTTAAACAGTTCAAAACAGGTAAAGGAGCAGAAATACTTGCTTTTCAGCTAGATTGGACAGTCGCCCAGGTAGTAGCAGAAAAAAAATCACTTTTATCAGGTAAGCAGTCATTTTTTTGCCTCTCTGCTGCTAGCACCACTCTGCAGGACCACGAGGAGCTTGGCTGAGTAGTATCAAGTGGAAAAACCACGCCAAAGCGGGTTTTATACAGGGGGACTTGAAAGAGCTAGAAATTGGCAAAAAACGGCCAATAGACTACCAGATTCTTGTGCTGGGAACACTCCTCCAGGGATAGATAGGCTGCTCTAAGCTCCCCACTCCCACTGGTGAACAAAGAAGCCTCCTTTTATCCAAATAAGGAAATTGGCAACACAGGAACTTTCCAACAGTCCAGAATACAGCAAAGCCTGTATTTGGACTACTCTAGGTCAGGAAAGGCGGGAAACAAGGATTTTTTTTGTTTTTTCTTTTTCTACAAGCAAACAGCAATAAAAATGCAATAAATATGTAACACAGGCTAGCGCACTTGAGTGTGTAGCCTCAATAGGTAAATGCAGCAAACAGGACAATCTTTAAAAGTGCAGGTGAATAAACAGTTTTAAACAGTTCAAAACAGGTAAAGGAGCAGAAATACTTGATTTTCAGCTAGATTGGACAGTCACCCAGGTAGTAGCAGGAAAATAAAACACTTTTATCAGGTAAGCAGTCGCTCTTTTGCCTCTCTGCTGCTAGCACCACTCTGCAGGACCATGAGGAGCTTGACTGAGGAGTAACAAGCGCAAAAACTGCGCCAAAGTGGGTTTTATACAGGGGGACTTGAAATAGCTAGAAATTGGCCCAAAACGGCCAATAGACTACCAGATTCTTGTGCTGGGAACACTCCTCCAGGGATAGATAGGCTGCTCTAAGCTCCCCACTCCCACTGGTGAACAAAGAAGCCTCCATTTAGCCAAGTAAGGAAATGGGCAACACAGGAATTTTCCAAAAGTCCAGAATACAGCAAAGCCTGTATTTGGACTACTCTAGGTCAGGAAAGGCGGGAAACAAGGATAATTTTTTTGTTTTTTTCTTTTTTTACAAGCAAACAGCAGAAAAATGCAATAAATATGTAACACAGGCTAGCACACTTGATTGTGTAGCCTCGACAGGTAAATGCAACAAACAGGACAATCTTTAAAAGTGCAGGTGAATAAACAGCTTTAAACAGTTCAAAACAGGTAAAGGAGCAGAAATACTTGCTTTTCAGCTAGATTGGACAATTGCCCAGGTAGTAGCAGGAAAAAAAATGCTTTTATCAGGTAAGCAGTCATTCTTTTGCCTCTCTGCTGCTAGCACCACTCTGCAGGACCATTGCCTCTCTGCTGCTAGCACCACTCTGCAGGACCACGAGGAGCTCGGCTGAGTAGTAACAAGTGCAAAAACCGCGCCAAAGCGGGTTTTATACAGGGGGACTTGAAAGAGCTAGAAATTGGCACAAAATGGCCAATAGACTACCAGATTCTTGTACTGGGAACACTCCTCCAGGGATAGATAGGCTGATCTATGCTCCCCACTCCCACTGGTGAACAAAGAAGCCTCCTTTTATCCAAGTAAGGAAATGGGCAACACAGGAACTTTCCAAAAGTCCAGAATACAGCAAAGCCTGTATTTGGACTACTCTAGGTCAGGAAAGGCGGGAAACAAGGATCATTTTTTTTGTTTTTTTTTTCTTTTTTTACAAGCAAACAGCAGAAAAATGCAATAAATATGTAACATAGGCTAGCGCACTTGAGTGTGTAGCCTCAACAGGTAAATGCAGCAAACAGGACAATCTTTAAAAGTTCAGGTGAATAAACAGCTTTAAATAGTTCAAAACAGGTAAAGGAGCAGAAATACTTGCTTTTCAGCTAAATCAGACAGTCGCCCAGGTAGTAGCAGGAAAAAAAAAACACTTTTATCAGGTAAGCAGTCGCTCTTTTGCCTCTCTGCTGCTAGCACCACTCTGCAGGACCACGAGGAGCTTATCTGAGTTGTAACAAGCGCAAAAAACGCGCCAAACTGGGTTTTATACAGGGGGACTTAAAAGAGCTAGAAATTGGCCCGAAACGGCCAATAGACTACCAGATTCTTGTGCTGGGAACACTCCTCCAGGGATAGATAGGCTGCTCTAATCTCCCCACTCCCACTGGTGAACAAAGAAGCCTCCATTTATCCAAGTAAGGAAATGGGCAACACACGAACTTTCCAAAAGTCCAGAATACAGCAAAGCCTGTATTTGGACTACTCTAGGTCAGGAAAGGCGGGAAACAAGAATATTTTTTTTGTTTTTTTCTTTTTTACAAGCAAACAGCAGAAAAATGCAATAAATATGTAACACAGGCTGGCATACTTGAGTGTGTAGCCTCAACAGGTAAATGCAACAAACAGGACAATCTTTAAAAGTGCAGGTGAATAAACAGCTTTAAACAGTTCAAATTACGTAAAGGAGAAGAAATACTTGCTTTTCAGCTAGATCAGACAGTCGCTCAGGTAGTAGCAGGAATAAAAATACTTTTATCAGGTAAGCAGTCGCTCTTTTGCCTCTCTGCTGCTAGCACTACTCTGCAGGACCACAAGGAGCTTGGCTGAGTAGTAACAAGCGCAAAAAACCGCGCCAAAGTGGGTTTTGTACAGGGGGACTTGAAAGAGCTAGAACTTGACCAAAAACTGCCAATAGACTACCAGATTCTTGTGCTGGGAAAACTCCTCCAGAGATAGATAGGCTGTTCTAAGCTCCCCACTCCCACTGGTGAACAAAGAAGCCTCCTTTTATCCAAGTAAGGAAATGGGCAACACAGGAATTTTCCAAAAGTCCAGAATGCAGCAAAGCCTCTATTTGGACTACTCTAGGTCAGGAATGGCGGGAAACAAAGATCATTTTTTTGTTTTTTTCTTTTGTTACAAGCAAACAGCAGAAGAATGCAATAAATATGTAACACAGGCTAGCGCAATTGAGTGTGTAGCCTCAACAGGTAAATGCAACAAACAGGACAATCTTTAAAAGTGCAGGTAAATAAACAGCTTTAAACAGTTCAAAACAGGTAAAGGAGCAGAAATACTTGCTTTTCAGCTAGATCGGACAGTCGCCCAGGTAGTAGCAGGAAAAAAACACTTTTATCAGGTAAGCAGTCGTTCTTTTGCCTCTCTGCTGCTAGCACCACTCTGCAGGACCACGTGGAGCTTGGTTGAGTAGTAACAAATGCAAAAAATGCGCCAAAGTGGGTTTTATACAGGGGGACTTGAAAGAGCTAGAAATTGGCCCAAATGGCCAATAGACTACCAGATTCTTGCACTGGGCACACTCCTCCAGGCTTAGATAGTCTGCTCTAAGCTCCCCACTCCCACTGGTGAACAAAGAAGCCTCCTATTATCCAAATAAACAAATGGGCAACACAGGAACTTTCCAAAAGTCCAGAATACGGCAAAGTCTGTATTTGGACTACTCTAAGTCAGGAAAGGTGGGAAACAAGGATCATTTTTTTGTTTTTTTCTTTTTTTACAAGCA
Organism: Protopterus annectens; assembly: GCF_019279795.1. Lineage (NCBI taxonomy): Eukaryota > Metazoa > Chordata > Ceratodontiformes > Protopteridae > Protopterus > Protopterus annectens. The sequence continues at coordinate 718,848,964 of NC_056751.1, read as the reverse complement.
AACAGCAGAAAAATGCAATAAATATGTAACACAGGCTAGCACACTTGAATGTGTAGCCTCGACAGGTAAATGCAACAAACAGGACAATCTTTAAAAGTGCAGGTGAATAAACAGCTTTAAACAGTTCAAAACAGGTAAAGGAGCAGAAATACTTGCTTTTCAGCTAGATCGGACAGTCGCCCAGGTTGCAGCAGGAAAAAAAACTCTTTTATCAGGTAAGCAGTCATTCTTTTGCCTCTCTGCTGCTAGCACCACTCTGCAGGACCATGAGGAGCTTGGCTGAGTAGTAACAAGCGCAAAAACCGCGCCAAAGCGGGTTTTATACAGGGGAGTTGAAAGATCTAGAAATTGGCCCAAAATGGCCATTAGACTACCAGATTCTTGTGCTGGGAACACTCCTCCAGGGATAGATAGGCTGCTCTAAGCTCCCCACTCCCACTGGTGAACAAAGAAGCCTCCTTTTATCCAAGTAAGGAAATGGGCAACACAGGAACTTTCCAAAAGTCCAGAATACAGCAAAGCCTGTATTTGGACTACTCTAGGTCAGGAAAGGTGGGAAACAAGGATATTTTTTTGTTTTTTTTTTGGCTAGCACACTTGAGTGTGTAGCCTCAACAGGTAAATGCAACAAACAGGACAATCTTTAAAAGTGCAGCTGAATAAACAGCTTTAAACAGTTCAAAACAGGTAAAGGAGAAGAAATACTTGCTTTTCAGCTAGATCGGACAGTCGCCCAGCTAGTAGCAGGAAAAAAAAACACTTTTATCAGGTAAGCAGTCACTTTTTTGCCTCTCTGCTGCTAGCACCACTCTGCAGGACCACGAGAAGCTTGGCTGAGTAGTAACAAGCACAAAAACCGCACCAAAACGGGTTTTTTATAGTGGGACTTGAAAGAGCTAGAAATTGGCCCAAAACGGTCAATAGACTACCAGTTTCTTGTGCTGGGAACACTCCTCCAGGGATAGATAGGCTGCTGTAAGCTCCCCACTCCCACTGGTGAACAAAGAAGCCTTCTTTTATCCAAGTAAGGAAATGGGCAACACAGGAACTTTCCAAAAGTCCAGAATACAGCATAGCCTGTATTTGGACTACTCTAGGTCAGGAAAGGTGGGAAACAAGGATATTTTTTTTTTCTTTTTTTACAAGCAAACAGCAGAAAAATGCAATAAATATGTAACACAGGCTAGCACACATGAGTGTATAGCCTCAACAAGTAAATGCAACAAACAGGACAATCTTTAAAAGTGCAGCTGAATAAACAGCTTTAAACAGTTCAAAACAGGTAAAGGAGCAGAAATACTTGCTTTTCAGCTAGATCGGACAGTCACCTGGGTAGTAGCAGGAAATAAAAACACTTTTATCAGGTAAGCAGTTGCTCTTTTGCCTCTCTGCTGCTAGCACCACTCTGCAGGACCACAAGGAGCTTGGCTGAGTAGTAACAAGTGCAAAAACTGCTCCAAAGTGGGTTTTATACAGGGGGACCTGAAAGAGCTAGAAATTTGCCCAAAACGGCTAATAGACTACCAGATTCTTGTGCTGGGAAGACTCCTCCAGGGATAGATAGGCTGCTCTAAGCTCTCCACTCCCACTGGTGAACAAAGAAGCCTCCTTTTATCCAAGTAAGGCAATGGGCAACACAGGAACTTTCCAAAAGTCCAGAATACAGCAAAGCCTGTATTTGGACTAATCTAGGTCAGGAAAGGCGGGAAACAAGGATACATTTTTTTTCTCTTTTTTTACAAGCAAACAGCAGAAAAATGCAATAAATATGTAACACAGGCTAGCGCACTTGAGTATGTAGCCTCAACAGGTAAATGCAGCAAACAGGACAATCTTTAAAAGTTCAGGTGAATAAACAGCTTTAAACAGTTCAAAACAGGTAAAGGAGCAGAAATACTTGCTTTTCAGCAAGATCGGACAGTCACCCAGGTAGTAGCAGGAAAAAAAAACACTTTTATCAGGTAAGCAGTCACTCTTTTGCCTCTGTGCTGCTAGCACGACTTTGCAGGACCACAAGGAGCTTGGCTGAGTAGTGACAAGCGCAAAAACTGCTCCAAACTGGGTTTTATACAGGGGGACTTGAAAGAGCTAGAAATTGGCCCGAAACAGCCAATAGACTACCAGATTCTTGTGCTGGGAACACTCCTCCAGGGATAGATAGGCTGCTCTAAGCTCCCCACTCCCACTGGTGAACAAAGAAGCCTTCTTTTATCCAAGTAAGGAAATGGGCAACACAGGAACTTTCCAAAAGTCCAGAATACAGCATAGCCTGTATTTGGACTACTCTAGGTCAGGAAAGGTGGGAAACAAGGATAATTTTTTTTTTCTTTTTTTACAAGCAAACAGCAGAAAAATGCAATAAATATGTAACACGGGCTAGCACACATGAGTGTATAGCCTCAACAAGTAAATGCAACAAACAGGACAATCTTTAAAAGTGCAGCTGAATAAACAGCTTTAAACAGTTCAAAACAGGTAAAGGAGCAGAAATACTTGCTTTTCAGCTAGATCGGACAGTCACCTGGGAGTAGCAGGAAATAAAAACACTTTTATCAGGTAAGCAGTTGCTCTTTTGCCTCTCTGCTGCTAGCACCACTCTGCAGGACCACAAGGAGCTTGGCTGAGTAGTAACAAGCGCAAAAACTGCTCCAAAGAGGGTTTTATACAGGGGGACCTGAAAGAGCTAGAAATTGGCCCAAAACGGCTAATAGACTACCAGATTCTTGTGCTGGGAAGACTCCTCCAGGGATAGATAGGCTGCTCTAAGCTCTCCACTCCCACTGGTGAACAAAGAAGCCTCCTTTTATCCAAGTAAGGCAATGGGCAACACAGGAACTTTCCAAAAGTCCAGAATACAGCAAAGCCTGTATTTGGACTAATCTAGGTCAGGAAAGGCGGGAAACAAGGATACATTTTTTTTCTCTTTTTACAAGCAAACAGCAGAAAATGCAATAAATATGTAACACAGGCTAGCGCACTTGAGTATGTAGCCTCAACAGGTAAATGCAGCAAACAGGACAATCTTTAAAAGTTCAGGTGAATAAACAGCTTTAAACAGTTCAAAACAGGTAAAGGAGCAGAAATACTTGCTTTTCAGTAAGATCGGACAGTCACCCAGGTAGTAGCAGGAAAAAAAAACACTTTTATCAGGTAAGCAGTCACTCTTTTGCCTCTGTGCTGCTAGCACGACTTTGCAGGACCACAAGGAGCTTGGCTGAGTAGTGACAAGCGCAAAAACCGCTCCAAACTGGGTTTTATACAGGGGGACTTGAAAGAGCTAGAAATTGGCCCGAAACAGCCAATAGACTACCAGATTCTTGTGCTGGGAACACTCCTCCAGGGATAGATAGGCTGCTCTAAGCTCCCCACTCCCACTGGTGAACAAAGAAGCCTCCATTTATCCAAGTAAGGAAATGGGCAACACAGGAACTTTCCAAAAGTCCAGAATACAGCAAAGCCTGTATTTGGACCACTCTAGGTCAGGAAAGGCGAGAAACAAGGATAATTTTTTTGTTTTTTTCTTTTTTACAAGCAAACAGCAGAAAAATGCAATAAATATGTAACACAGGCTGGCATACTTGAGTGTGTAGCCTCAACAGGTAAATGCAACAAATAGGACAATCTTTAAAAGTGCAGGTGAATAAACAGCTTTAAACAGTTCAAATTAGGTAAAGGAGAAGAAATACTTGCTTTTCAGCTAGATCAGACAGTCACTCAAGTAGTAGCAGGAATAAAAATACTTTTATCAGGTAAGCAGTCGCTCTTTTGCCTCTCTGCTGCTAGCACTACTCTGCAGAACCGCAAGGAGCTTGGTTGAGTAGTAACAAGCGCAAAAACTGCGCCAAAGTGGGTTTTGTACAGGGGGACTTGAAAGAGCTAGAAATTGACCAAAAACTGCCAATAGACTACCAGATTCTTATGCTGGGAACACTCATCCAGGGATAGATACGCTGCTCTAAGCTCCCCACTCCCATTGGTGAACAAAGAAGCCTCCTTTTATCCAAGTAAGGCAATGGGCAACACAGGAACTTTCCAAAAGTCCAGAATACAGCAAAGCCTGTATTTGGACTACTCTAGTTCAGGAAAGGTGGGAAACAAGGATACATTTTTTTTTTGTTTTTTTACAAGCAAACAGCAGAAAAATGCAATAAATATGTAACACAGGCTAGCACACTTGAGTGTGTAGCCTCAACAGTTAAATATAACAAGCAGGACAAACTTTAAAAGTGCAGCTGAATAAACAGCTTTAAACAGTTCAAAACAGGTAAAGGAGAAGAAATACTTGCTTTTCAGCTAGATCGGACAGTCGCCCAGGTAGAAGCAGGAAAAAAAAAACACTTTTATCAGGTAAGCAGTTACTTTTTTGCCTCTCTGCTGCTAGCACCACTCTGCAGGACCACGAGAAGCTTGGCTGAGTAGTAACAAGCACAAAAATGCCAAAAGTGGGTTTTATACAGGGGACTTGAAAGAGCTAGAAATTGGCCCAAAACGGTCAATAGACTACCAGTTTCTTGTGCTGGGAACACTCCTCCAGGGATAGATAGGCTGCTGTAAGCTCCCCACTCCCACTGGTGAACAAAGAAGCCTCCTTTTATCCAAGTAAGGAAATGGGCAACACAGGAACTTTCCAAAAGTCCAGAATACAGCATAGACTGTATTTGGACTACTCTAGGTCAGGAAAGGTGGGAAACAAGGATAATTTTTTTTTTTCTTTTTTTACAAGCAAACAGCAGAAAAATGCAATAAATATGTAACACGGGCTAGCACACATGAGTGTATAGCCTCAACAAGTAAATGCAACAAACAGGGCAATCTTTAAAAGTGCAGCTGAACAAACAGCTTTAAACAGTTCAAAACAGGTAAAGGAGCAGAAATACTTGCTTTTCAGCTAGATTGGACAGTCACCCGGGTAGTAGCAGGAAATAAAAACACTTTTATCAGGTAAGCAGTTGCTCTTTTGCCTCTCTGCTGCTAGCACCACTCTGCAGGACCACGAGGAGCTTGTCTGAGTAGTAACAAGTGCAAAAACTGCTCCAAAGTGGGTTTTATACAGGGGGACTTGAAAGAGCTAGAAATTGGCCCAAAACAGCTAATAGACTACCTGATTCTTGTGCTGGGAAGACTCCTCCAGGGATAGATAGGCTGCTCTAAGCTCTCCACTCCCACTGGTGAACAAAGAAGCCTCCTTTTATCCAAGTAAGGCAATGGGCAACACAGGAACTTTCCAAAAGTCCAGAATACAGCAAAGCCTGTATTTGGACTAATCTAGGTCAGGAAAGGCGGGAAACAAGGATACATTTTTTTTCTTTTTTTACAAGCAAACAGCAGAAAAATGCAATAAATATGTAACACAGGCTAGCGCACTTGAGTATGTAGCCTCAACAGGTAAATGCAGCAAACAGGACAATCTTTAAAAGTTCAGGTGAATAAACAGCTTTAAACAGTTCAAAACAGGTAAAGGAGCAGAAATACTTGCTTTTCAGCAGGATCGGACAGTCACCCAGATAGTAGCAGGAAAAAAAAAACACTTTTATCAGGTAAGCAGTCACTCTTTTGCCTCTGTGCTGCTAGCACGACTTTGCAGGACCACAAGGAGCTTGGCTGAGTAGTGACAAGCGCAAAAACCGCTCCAAACTGGGTTTTATACAGGGGGACTTGAAAGAGCTAGAAATTGGCCCGAAACAACCAATAGACTACCAGATTCTTGTGCTGGGAACACTCCTCCAGGGATAGATAGGCTGCTGTAAGCTCCCCACTCCCACTGGTGAACAAAGAAGCCTCCATTTATCCAAGTAAGGAAATGGGCAACACAGGAACTTTCCAAAAGTCCAGAATACAGCAAAGCCTGTATTTGGACCACTCTAGGTCAGGAAAGGCGGGAAACAAGGATAATTTTTTTGTTTTTTTCTTTTTTACAAGCAAACAGCAGAAAAATGCAATAAATATGTAACACAGGCTGGCATACTTGAGTGTGTAGCCTCAACAGGTAAATGCAACAAATAGGACAATCTTTAAAAGTGCAGGTGAATAAACAGCTTTAAACAGTTCAAATTAGGTAAAGGAGAAGAAATACTTGCTTTTCAGCTAGATCAGACAGTCGCTCAGGTATTAGCAGGAATAAAAATACTTTTATCAGGTAAGCAGTCGCTCTTTTGCCTCTCTGCTGCTAGCACTACTCTGCAGAACCGCAAGGAGCTTGGCTGAGTAGTAACAAGTGCAAAAACTGCGCCAAAGTGGGTTTTGTACAGGGGGACTTGAAAGAGCTAGAAATTGACCAAAAACTGCCAATAGACTACCAGATTTTTGTGCTGGGAACACTCCTCCAGGGATAGATAGGCTGCTCTAAGCTCCCCACTCCCACTGGTGAACAAAGAAGCCTCCTTTTATCCAAGTAAGGCAATGGGCAACACAGGAACTTTCCAAAAGTCCAGAATACAGCAAAGCCTGTATTTGGACTACTCTAGGTCAGGAAAGGCGGGAAACAAGGATACATTTTTTGTTTTTTTTTTCTTTTTTTACAAGCAAACAGCAGAAAAATGCAATAAATATGTAACACAGGCTAGCGCACTTGAGTGTGTAGCCTCAACAGTTAAATGCAGCAAACAGGACAATCTTTAAAAGTTCAGGTGAATAAACAGCTTTAAACAGTTCAAAACAGGTAAAGGAGCAGAAATACTTGCTTTTCAGCTAGATCGGACAGTTGCCCAGGTAGTAGCAGGAAAAAAAACACTTTTATCAGGTAAGCAGTCGTTCTTTTGCCTCTCTGCTGCTAGCACCACTCTGCAGGACCACGTGGAGCTTGGTTGAGTAGTAACAAATGCAAAAAATGCGCCAAAGTGGGTTTTATACAGGGGGACTTGAAAGAGCTAGAAATTGGCCCAAATGGCCAATAGACTACCAGATTCTTGTGCTGGGCACACTCCTCCAGGCATAGATAGTCTGCTCTAAGCTCCCCACTCCCACTGGTGAACAAAGAAGCCTCCTTTTATCCAAATAAACAAATGGGCAACACAGGAACTTTCCAAAAGTCCAGAATACGGCAAAGCCTGTATTTGGACTACTCTAGGTCAGGAAAGGTGGGAAGCAAGGATCATTTTTTAGTTTTTTTCTTTTTTTACAAGCAAACAGCAGAAAAATGCAATAAATATGTAAAACAGGCTAGCACACTTGAGTGGGTAAATGCAACAAACAGGACAATCTTTAAAAGTGCAACTGAATAAACAGCTTTAAACAGTTCAAAACAGGTAAAGGAGCAGAAATACTTGCTTTTCAGCTAGATCGGACAGTCGCCCAGGTAGTAGCAGGAAAAAAAACACTTTTATCAGGTAAGCAGTCGCTTTTTTGCCTCTCTGCTGCTAGCACCACTCTGCAGGACCACGAGAAGCTTGGCTGAGTAGTAACAAGCACAAAAACCGCGCCAAAACGGGTTTTTTTACAGTGGGACTTGAAAGAGCTAGAAATTGGCCCAAAACGGTCAATAGACTACCAGTTTCTTGTGCTGGGAACACTCCTCCAGAGATAGATAGGCTGCTGTAAGCTCCCCACTCCCACTGGTGAACAAAGAAGCCTCCTTTTATCCAAGTAAGGAAATGGGCAACACAGGAACTTTCCAAAAGTCCAGAATACAGCATAGCCTGTATTTGGACTACTCTAGGTTAGGAAAGGTGGGAAACAAGGATATTTTTTTTGTTTTTTTTTTCTTTTTTTACAAGCAAACAGCAGAAAAATGCAATAAATATGTAACACAGGCTAGCACATATGAGTGTATAACCTCAACAAGTAAATGCAACAAACAGGGCAATATTTAAAAGTGCAGCTGAATAAACAGTTTTAAACAGTTCAAAACAGGTAAAGGAGCAGAAATACTTGCTTTTCAGCTAGATCGGACATTCACCCGGGTAGTAGCAGGAAATAAAAACACTTTTATCAGGTAAGCAGTTGCTCTCTTGCCTCTCTGCTGCTAGCACCACTTTGCAGGACCACGAGGAGCTTGTCTGAGTAGTAACAAGCGCAAAAACTGCTCCAAAGCGGGGTTTATAGAGGGGGACTTGAAAGAGCTAGAAATTGGCCCAAAACGACTAATAGACTACCAGATTCTTGTGCTGGGAAGACTCCTCCAGGGATAGATAGGCTGCTCTAAGCTCCCCACTCCCACTGGTGAACAAAGAAGCCTCCTTTTATCCAAGTAAGGCAATGGGCAACACAGGAACTTTCCAAAAGTCCAGAATACAACAAAGCCTGTATTTGGACTACTCTAGGTCAGGAAAGGCGGGAAACAAGGATAATTTTTTTGTTTTTTTCTTTTTTTACAAGCAAACAGCAGAAAAATGTAATAAATATGTAACACAGGCTAGCACACTTGAGTGTGTAGCCTCGACAGGTAAATGCAACAAACAGGACAATCTTTAAAAGTGCAGGTGAATAAACAGCTTTTAACAGTTCAAAACAGGTAAAGGAGCAGAAATACTTGCTTTTCAGCTAGAGTGGACAATTGCCCAGGTAGTAGCAGGAAAAAAAAACACTTTTATCAGGTAAGCAGTCATTCTTTTGCCTCTCTGCTGCTAGCACCACTATGCAGGACCAGGAGGAGCTCGGCTGAGTAGTAACAAGTGCAAAAACCGCGCCAAAGCGGGTTTTATTCAGGGGGACTTGAAAGTGCTAGAAATTGGCACAAAATGGCCAATAGACTACCAGATTCTTGTACTGGGAACACTCCTCCAGGGATAGATAGGCTGATCTAAGCTCCCCACTCCCATTGGTGAACAAAGAAGCCTCCTTTTATCCAAGTAAGGAAATGGGCAACACAGGAACTTTCCAAAAGTCCAGAATACAGCAAAGCCTGTATTTGGACTACTCTAGGTCAGGAAAGGCGGGAAACAAGGATCATTTTTTTTGTTTTTTTTTTCTTTTTTTACAAGCAAACAGCAGAAAAATGCAATAAATATGTAACATAGGCTAGCACACCTGAGTGTGTAGCCTCAACAGGTAAATGCAGCAAACAGGACAATCTTTAAAAGTTCAGGTGAATAAACAGCTTTAAACAGTTCAAAACAGGTAAAGGAGCAGAAATACTTGCTTTTCAGCTAAATCGGACAGTCACCCAGGTAGTAGCAGGAAAAAAAAAACACTTTTATCAGGTAAGCAGTCGCTCTTTTGCCTCTCTGCTGCTAGCAGCATTCTGCAGGACCACGAGGAGCTTGGCTGAGTAGTAACAAGCTCAAAAACCACGCCAAAGTGGGTTTTATACAGGGGGACTTGAAAGAGCTGGAAATTGGCTGAAAACTGCCAATAGACTACCAGATTCTTGTGCTGGGAACACTCCTCCAGGGATAGATAGGCTTCTCTAAGCTTCCCACTCCCACTGGTGAGCACAGAAGCCTCCTTTTATCCAAGTAAGGAGATGGGCAACACAAGAACTTTCCAAAAGTCCAGAATACAGCAAAGCCTGTATTTGGACTACTCTAGGTCAGGAAAGGCAGGAAACAAGGATCATTTTTTTTTTCTTTTTTTACACGCAAACAGCAGAAAAATGCAATAAATATGTAACACAGGCTAGTGCACTTGAGTGTGTAGCCTCCACAGGTAAATGCAACAAACAGGACAGTCTTTAAAAGTGCAGGTGAATAAACAGCTTTAAACAGTTCAAAACAGGTAAAGGAGCAGAAATATTTGCTTTTCAGCTAGATTGGACAGTCACCCAGGTAGTAGCAGGAAGAAAAACACTTTTATCAGGTAAGCAGTCATTCTTTTGCCTCTCTGCTGCTAGCACCACTCTGCAGGACCACGAGGAGCTTGGCTGAGTAGTAACAAGGGCAAAAACCGCGCCAACGCGGGTTTTATAAAGGGGGACTTGAAAGAGCTTGAAAATGGCACAAAACTGCCAATAGACTACTAGATTCTTGTGCTGGGTACACTCCTCCAGGGATAGATAGGCTGCTCTAAGCTCCCCACTCCCACTGGTGAACAAAGAAGCCTCCTTTTATCCAAGTAAGGAAATGGGCAACACAGGAACTTTCCAAAAGTCCAGAATACAGCAAAGCCTGTATTTGGACTACTCTAGGTCAGGAAAGGCGGGAAACAAGGATAATTTTTTTTTGTTTTTTTCTTTTTTTACAAGCAAACAGCATAAAAATGCAATAAATATGTAACACAGGCTAGCGCACTTGAGTGTGTAGCCTCAACAGGTAAATGCAACAAATTGAGTAAAAGAAACTTCTGGGCTTACGACAAGAAAACTTATAATCAATCTGTATTGCGGTATGGTCTTTCTGCTGAGTCCCTCAACAATTTCTCATCTCCCTTTGGAGCTCATCCTTTCTAGTCAGACAGGAGCTAAGGAGATTTGATTTGTTCATCAGTATTTCCATGTTCATATCTTAATTCCCCTATAACTATCCAGAGTACTGAATTAGATATAAAATACCATACATCATCCAGAGATAGCCTTCAGAACATTCCCAGCTGTATTTCCTTATTTATAAGGTTCAAGTCTGTTAGATCAATTAACAGCAATGACCCATAATTAGAGAACCAAAATAATAATGGAACTAAATTTAGCCAATATCTTAAACAATCTGTATGTTTATTTAAGTAGATACCTACCTTCCATAAACACTCCTGATTTTTGCTGAATAAAGAAAGAAATAGAAAAAAACAATATTAAAATGGCAAGGTATAGGTGTTGCATTGCAGTACCTCCCCATAACTTTATTGCCATTTTAAATGTAAATAGCTTTATTACATATACAATCAGAAATGTCAGCATGGTATTTAAAACATGCTTCTTTAATCATTTATTTTTATGTAATGCCGCAATGCATAAAGAAATATATAAGAAATATTCTCCCTTTAGTTGTGCATAGCTGTAGCAAAGCACACACATACATTTAAAACAGGGTGGGGGGGGGGGTTCCTGGTCAATCCCCTAAGTGTAAGTCAGAATTTTTAAACTAGATTCTCCACTGAGTACTTGCTGAGTCTAATTATGGTGGCTTCCAAAAAAGCAATTACTAGAAAATGGAAATCAAAGTGTATACCAACTTTACTAGAAGTAGTGAATATAGTAACAGATATAAAACAACTTGAATTGGGATCTTTAGAAAAGTGAAGGAGCAAACTACATAGGAAAAATGGGATTTGTGGGAACGATATATGCTTCATAGGTTCATAAGTTGGTACTAGGCTATCGACCCTAGGGCCTATACAAGCCTAGCCATAACAATTCCCTGGCTATTTCTTCCCACAGTATTTACTTCCCTGGACCCCTGTCTATCAGGGTGACTGACATGATCCCCAGGGGGAATTTCCTATCTCCCATCCAATCATCAAGGTTTCTTTTGAAGAGAGCCAAAGAGGCGCTCTGCTTGACATGTATGGGCAGTCTATTCCAGAGTATGGGGAGTCTCTGGGTCAGGAACCTATCCCTCCAGCATGTCTTGTTCATTGTGATGACAAGGTTTAGATCCCTGCAGCGTGTGTCTCTGAGGGATTGGGATATGCAGAGAAGGAACAAAGTTTAACAGGAGGATTTGAATGAGCCATATAATGCTTAATTGATAATGACTGAACAGATTATAAGTGACATATAATGTTTGCAACTACAGTTGTTACAATTGTGCCTGTGATGTATATTGGTTGCAACTAAAGTGGTGTCAATGTTGTTTGTTTTTCATTTATATGATTACAAGACTGCATATATCATACATGAGACTTTAATAAAGATATTTATTGAAAAAAATAAAGAATGAGCCAGGGATAGATAGGCTGCTCTAAGCTCCCCACTCCCACTGGTGAACAAATAAGCCTCCTTTTATCCAAGTAAGGAAATGGGCAACACAGGAACTTTCCAAACGTCCAGAATACAGCAAAGCCTGTATTTGGACTACTCTAGGTCAGGAAAGGCGGGAAACAAGGATCATTTTTTTGTTTTTTTTTTCTTTTTTTACAAGAAAACAGCAGAAAAATGCAATAAATATGTAACATAGGCTAGCGCACTTGAGTGTGTAGCCTCAACAGGTAAATGCACAAACAGGACAATCTTTAAAAGTTCAGGTGAATAAACAGCTTTAAACAGTTCAAAACAGGTAAAGGAGCAGAAATACTTGCTTTTCAGCTAGATCGGACAGTCGCCCAGGTAGTAGCAGGAAAAAAAAAAACACTTTTATCAGGTAAGCAGTCACTCTTTTGCCTCTCTGCTGCTAGCACCACTCTGCAGGACCACAAGGAGCTTGGCTGAGTAGTAACAAGTGCAAAAACCGCGCCAAAGTGGGTTTTATACAGGGGGACTTGAAAGAGCTAGAAATTGGCACAAAACGGCCAATTGACTACCAGATTCTTGTACTGGGAACACTCCTCCAGGGATAGATAGGCTTCTCTAAGCTCCCCACTCCCACTGGTAAACAAAGAAGCCTCCATTTGTCCAAGTAAGGAAATGGGCAACACAGGAACTTTCCAAAAGTCCAGAATACAGCAAAGCCTGTATTTGGACTACTCTAGGTCAGGAAAGGCAGGAAACAAGGATAATTTTTTTGTTTTTTTTTTGTTTTTTTACAAGCAAACAGCAGAAAAATGCAATAAATATGTAACATAGGCTAGCGCACTTGAGTGTGTAGCCTCAACAGGTAAATGCAGCAAACAGGACAATCTTTAAAAGTTCAGGTGAATAAACAGCTTTAAACAGTTCAAAACAGGTAAAGGAGCAGAAATACTTGCTTTTCAGCTAGATCGGACAGTCGCCCAGGTAGTAGCAGGAGAAAAAACACTTTTATCATGTAAGCAGTCACTCTTTTGCCTCTCTGCTGCTAGCACCACTCTGCAGGACCACGAGGAGCTTGGCTGGGTAGTAACAAGCTCAAAAACCACGCCAAAGTGGGTTTTATATAGGGGGACTTGAAAGAGCTAGAAATTGGCTGAAAACTGCCAATAGACTACCAGATTCTTGTACTGGGAACACTCCTCCAGGGATAGATAGGCTTCTCTAAGCTCCCCACTCCCACTGGTGAACAAAGAAGCCTCCTTTTATCCAAGTAAGGAAATGGGCAACACAGGAACTTTCCAAAAGTCCAGAATACAGCAAAGCCTGTATTTGGACTACTCTAGGTTAGGAAAGGCAGGAAACAAGGATAATTTTTTTGTTTTTTTCTTTTTTTACATGCAAACAGCAGAAAAATGCAATAAATATGTAACACAGGCTAGTGCACTTGAGTGTGTAGCCTCAACAGGTAAATGCAACAAATTGAATAAAAGAAACTTCTGGGCTTACAACAAGAAAACTTATAAGCAATTTGTATTGCAGTATGGTCTTTCTGCTGAGTCCCTCAACAATTTCTCATCTCCCTTTGGAGCTCATCCTTTCTAGTCAGACAGGAGCTAAGGAGATTTGATTTGTTCATCAGTATTTCCATGTTCATATCTTAATTCCCCTATAACTATCCAGAGTACAGAATTAGATATAAAATACCATACATCATCCAGAGATACCCTTCAGAACATTCCCAGCTGTATTTCCTTATTTATAAGGTTCAAGTCTGTTAGATCAATTAACAGCAATGACCCATAGTTAGAGAACCAAAATAATAATGGAACTAAATTTAGCCAATATCTTAAACAATCTGTATGTTTATTTAAGTAGATACCTACCTTCCATAAACACTCCTGATTTTTGCTGAATAAAGAAAGAAATAGAAAAAACAATATTAAAATGGCAAGGTATAGGTGTTGCATTGTGGTACCTTCCCATAACTTTATTGCCATTTTAAATGTAAATAGCTTTATTACATATACAATCAGAAATGTCAGCATGGTATTTAAAACATGCTTCTTTAATCATTTATTTTTATGTAATGCCACAATGCATAAAGAAATATATAAGAAATATTCTCCCTTTAGTTGTGCATAGCTGTACCAAAGCACACACATACATTTAAAACAGGGGGGGGGGGGGTTCCTGGTCAATCACCTAAGTGTGAGTCAGAATTTTTAAACTAGATTCTCCACTGAGTACTTGCTGCGTCTAATTATGGTGGCTTCCAAAAAAGCAATTACTAGAAAATGGAAATCAAAGTGTAGACCAACTTTACTAGAAGTAGTGAATATAGTAACAGATATAAAACAACTGGAATTGGGATCTTTAGAAAAGGGAAGGAGCAAACTACATAGGAAAAATGGGACTTGTGGGAATCATGTATGCTTCATAGGTTCATAGGCTGGTACTAGGCTATTGACCCTAGGGCCTATACAAGCCTAGCCATAACAATTCCCTGGCTATTTCTTCCCACAGTATTTACTTCCCTGGACCCCTGTCTATCAGGGTGACTGACATGATCCCCAGGGGGAATTTCCTATCTCCCATCCAATCATCAAGGTTTCTTTTGAAGAGAGCCAAAGAGGCGCTCTGCTTGACATGTATGGGCAGTCTATTTCAGAGTCTGGGGAGTCTCTGGGTCAGGAACCTATCCCTCCAGCATGTTTTGTTCATTGTGATGACAAGGTTTAGATCCCTGCAGCGTGTGTCTCTGAGGGATTGGGATATGCAGAGAAGGAACAAAGTTTAACAGGAGGATTTGAATGAGCCATATAATGCTTAATTGATAATGACTGAACAGATTATAAGTGATGTATAATGTTTGCAACTACAGTTGTTACAATTGTGTCTGTGATGTATAATGGTTGCAACTAAAGTGGTGTCAATGTTGTTTGTTTTTCATTCATATGATTGCGAGACTGCCTATGTCATACATGAGACTTTAATAAAGATATTTATTGAAAAAAATAAAGAATGAGCCAGAGATAGATAATTACCCATGTTCCAAGTATTTTTTCATCTGTTTTAAAGTGGGTTTCTTGCAGAAATACCACCTATGTTTTATTATTATTCAGATATCTCATCAAGTTAGATATTTTACTTGGATTATTTAACCCGTTAACATTTAAAGGCAATAATGTTGTTTCCATTTGTAACTATAATATTTAAATTTAATTCTAGCTGTTGGAATCCAAAATCTCTCCTCTACACAAGAAAATGAAGAAGTATTTAAATTTTAGTTAATAAAAAATAACAAGAAGGAAATTATTACTGGAAATTAAAAAAAAATAGTGAACCAGGCCAAAATGAAAAAGAAAGCAAAAATAGAATATAAAGCCTTAAATTAACCATGAAAGTATAAATTTTTAATATGCATGGAATTATCAAAATTTCTAGTCTAATAGACATAGTAACATCTATTAGACTACCCTTCATGACAACAGACTATGTCAGGAAGAGCTGTAAAGGATTAGGCATAAATTAAAGACTATTTGAAGTAAGCAGAAAACTAACTGATGATGCAACTTAAATAAACTAGGAAACAAATTGTCAAGTTTCTGAACTACTATAACAATTCATGTAGGAAGAACATATCCCTTAAATGGATGTGTAAGTCTCTGAGTATCCATTAAGAAAATGTCATAGTTAAAACCTAATAATTAGCATTTAGATATTTGACTAGTTTGAAGTTACGAAAAGAAATTTGTCATAAATAGATATCTTTTCTACAAGGACTTAACATATGGAAAAAAATGAAGTCTGGTTTCACACAGTGGTGACATTTCAACTTTCTTTGTCTTAGAGTAACTGCTTAACAATTTATCTATATTGATTATACATGAGTAAAGTTATGGTATGTCAGTGGTTAAATGGAATTAGAAAGTAGAAACAGACATACTAGATTATTGATTTGTATGTTAAGTGATTTGAGGAACCAGAAAAATTTAGAAGTATCCTAAGAAGGTAGTTTTAAAGTTTCTGAAATATACTAATTAAGATGTTTACGTAAAACATGAGATGTGTTTACCAATGTATATGCATAACATCACTATCCAACCTTAGAAACACATTAGCCTCTCCCTCTGCACCATGTCTTGACACACAAATAAATGAATTATTACATCATCTAATCATTTACTAGAAAGTACATTTATATTCAATTTTTTTCTTTTCCTCTTCTTTTTCTTTTTTTCCTCTTGCTTTTTTAAAAAAGAACAATCTGAGAGTTTTAAGTAAATATGTTAGGTAAGAATCACAGTGATATACATTACTATGAACGTGTATGCTAACATCAAAAAGTAGGGTGCGGTTCTAAATAATTCTTTGAGTATAAGCAATATTTGTGACCCAAAAAAAATGCAGACTTAACCCTCAACATATTACACCACACTATATTATTCAAAACATTGATTTTTTCCCTTTATTTCTCTCTTCCCCTTCCCTTTTCGTCTGCAGATTGTTTATACTATCTTTCATCATCTGACTGCATTCTTGGATGACACTATAGACTCTGTAATTTAAGGCAGTGACATGGAATTTTGAAAATTTGAATATGTCTCCACCAAATTATCTGTATCAAATGCCTATTAATAAACGTAGGTGGAACCAAGGAAATTACTTCCATCTGTGATGGTGAAATAGTAAAGGATTAATTTCAAATCTCTAAGAGTAAAAAACTGTACAATCTAAATATGAACTGTGTTCAAATTATATAAATGTCACAACTTAGATCTGAGTTAATGTTCTTTAAATTTGGCAATTTTTGTATTTTACTGTGTTTTATGTCAGAAAACCTGCAACCAGTATATAAGGACCAAATCAATAACTCACACCACTAGAAATAACAATGACTGAGAATAATAAAAAATATATTTTGGGTGAGTTACAAGATTATTTCAATATGTATATTAAGAAGTAATGTTAAAAAAGCCTTTATTTGTTGGGATCAGAAAGGTGTTAAGATATTTAATAAATGAGTTATTTCCTTCCTTCCTACAGGATATGCTGACCTTCCTCAGTTGTATAATATGACTATTGTAGCTGCAGACACTAATAGTTTTGCTATTTGTTGTCATAGTGATATCAAACTTCAGACAGGTAACAGGTCAAAAATGGGCCAGAACAGCTATAGCATACCCTTTTGTATACTTCCCTTTGCATGTTCAGAATACATTTAACTAGATGTTATTTCCTATTCCAATTTCCTCAGAGTTGCATTTCCCCATGTGTTAGTAGGAGAATGAAAGACTACAGTTCATGTGGTCCCTCTATTATAAGGTTTATCTCCTTTCTCCTACTGTTAATTGACTGTGAAATTAGAGGCAGCCATTTGTGGTCAGTTTCATATATGTGGATTTTAAGAGTTAGTCAGTCATAAGTAAAGCTGTATTTCTTAATGGTTGCCACCATACCCATATGAGTTCCTAAAGTTGGAGTGAAGATGGTTCCAATGGTTAAGTAATCACTCCTCATCCATCATTCTTTACCAGATGTTTGACTGATTTGTCCTTTCATGTTTTATATAATTTTATGCCACATAACTCTCCAGCTACACTGCTGTGAGTCAAAATTTCTTAAATGTAGGCATTGTGGTACCCTAATATCTTAAATTACTGCAGATGGACTGATTAACCATTAGGGAAATGTTATTAAATTCAGAAATTTGTATTGCCAACCTTTATGTAGAAATAATGAAGGACAAAATGCAATGTATATGTATTCTATAGAAGAAAATTAATATGTAAATTGGCTTGAGGATGTAAAGACGATTGATATCTTACATACCTCATTCCTCTTGGAAAGTCTTGTGCATTTATTCGCTCTTTCTGCAGTGTTCCCCACATATTTGAGGAAGTATTTCAACCAATGAAACATAGAGGTGATGTGATACTTTTTTGTTACACAAAATGTAAGATTCACAGTCAAGCTATTTGAATGTTTTCACTAATGTGAGACCTTCGACAGGAGTTGATAAATAATATTGCTAAGTGCAGTGTTTTAATACTCACTTATACCTATAAAGAGAAAACACAGCGCGCCATATCTTTCTCACTGGTTAAAAAGGTACTTTAAAAATACTAGGGAGAGAAAAGAATCATATTTTAGACCTTGGGTACTTAGATCCATGACACAGATGCTCTATATACCATAGAAATGCACTGGGATTTAGTTGTGACAGTACTGAAAAAAGTGCAGATACTGTAATCAAGTTTGATTATGAAGTAATATGGTCCATTTATTTTGTATCATACATCTATGTGTTTTACTGTAGTGTGCATATCACAAAAATGTTCTATAGATACATTAAATCAAAAATTATGTTACTTGGTTCATAGGGGGAATGAGAACTTCACAAACCACATGCTAGGGAAGAGCACTACAGTATACAACTTCCTCTAATCACCACAAGACAAGGAAAGTATCAGCCCCACAATTGTGAGTGAAGAAAACCAGTCACTGTGCATGCTTGTGAAGATACTCACGGTAATTGAGATAATTGAGAAGTTTTACCTGGTATTGTACTGGGAAACAACTAGAGCATTGAAACAGACTTTTTTTTTTTAAAAACATCCTACAAAATGAGAGAGAAGAAAAAAATGTTAGCATAACATACAAGGAGTAATGCTAAAGGCTAAATCTACCAGACACTGTATTCTCATATAACTTTACACTAAAACCTCCTCTTATAGCCAAACAAAATCATTTACATAGACGGCACTGCTGTATATCTATGCAATAAAAAACTGTCAAACATATTATCAAAGGTTTCCCAAATGCCACCTATCTAAAAAAGGAAATTTAAACATGAACCGCATGGCAGAAACAATTCAAACACAATGAACAGCCCAAAGGCTGCACTATTTAACCATTACATAAGATAAGAGACCCCTGTGAACTCCATGAAGAAAACAATAAGACAAAAACAGAAACATTACTTGTGAAAAGCATTTATATGTTGAGCAGCTATTGTAAGGTGGCAGCAAGTAACTTGAGTAATTCACTCGATGTGCATGAGAAAGTAGTGCTTAACAAGTAGAATTAAATGGTGGATGCATATATTTTTTTCAAATATACCTATAAGAATTAGTTATAGATAAATCATTTGCAGGTTGTTGCTTTGAGAGATTTAAGTGTTTATACGTGTGGAATCAGTCTTTTGTTTCTTCTTTTTTAAGTCAGACCCATGATTTTTTTTTTCAGAATGATCTTTTCAGAGAGGTAGAAGACCAATTCATATCATCAGGGAAGGAAATTGTATTATTATTATTATATTATTGTTTCTGATGAAAGAAGATGCTTCCTCTAAATTACTAAAGGAAGGTTCTTGTTTCATTAAATAGATGGATTTTTATTTTTATTCTAGCTGGATAAATTATTTGAGTTTTGATATTATTTTGTTTGAAGAACTTGTCGAAGGTCCAGCTTTTCCTTCTCATGTCCGTAACTTTAGAGAAGTAATCATTATCAAATATGACTGGATTCTGTTTAAACTTCAAAGGGGCTTTCATCCAGGTTGTTTTTAATGCAACTTCTTTGTCTGTATAAGATAGAAATATTACTACAATAGATCTTGGTGGGGAAGAAGATGTCAGTGCTAATGGTTTACCTATGGCTCAGTGAGCCCTCTCAATACCACAGGAAAAGCCTTCCTGTAAGCCCAAAAGTTCAGGGATCTGAAATTTTAGAAGAAAAGCAATCATGTCTTCCCCTTCAGCTTTCTTTGGAAAACCAAAAATTCTGATATTACATCCTCTCTCATGATTCTCCAGATCATCAATTTTGTTAAGAAGCCAAGTGTTCTATTTGAGAAGAAAGTCAGTTTGAGATTCCTCTTCTTTCAGTCTTCCATATATGTCATTCAATAAGGTTTATATGTCAGAAATGTTGGTTTGATGTTGCTGAAATTCTTTCTTAAAGACATCAGCTTGTTTAAGACAATTTTCTCTGAGAGTTTCCAGATTTTCTAGAAAATCATCCATTTTTAAAGACAGGTCTTGGAGAGTAGATTTAACTAACTATAAATCTTTCACCCAAGGATGTATCAGTATGAGTATGCTCTGAGCTGCTCATTTTCAATTAGTAGGATAATTTCCAGCAAAATTTGACATGAAAATTATTATATTTTTCCACCAAAGTTGAGATAAATGAAGAGTAGACTATTATTGTTGTATTTGTTGAAAAATTATTTCTTTAAATTGAGTATTTTCTTGTATTTGAGAATAATTCTGCAGAGCTCTGGATTGTTGCTGTCTTCAGTTTGCCATCTTGGCTGCACCCTACAGAATCTGCTTTGTGACATGGGTGAGGTTTCACTCATGCAGAAAACATGCATACCATCACCAATATGAATTGTAAATTATGGACCTTTAGCATTTGGACAAAGTCCAGCTGCAGATTTACAAAAGGTCCCCAAGGTGGTGGTAAGCACCCAGCTCTAATGTTTGCAATTTTGCTAATGTTATGTTCTAGGCATATTGTACAATTATTAACATACTGAAATATCAAAGAGGAGGCATGAGGAGCATACCAACTATGGGTAATTTGATTAAATAATGCTGTCTTACCTGCATGGGCTGGTAAATGATATGTCCTTACCAGGTAAAGTAGCAAGAAGGCAGGCACCACCAGCTGGCCATCCGGATGTCACCATAGCCCATAGTTGGATTTACTGTACCTGTCTTTAAATCACCTATGAACTTTTCCCTGTGATCCTGTGATGCTTCAGTTTAGAAAACTGATACTTTCTTAAAATCAAACACATCATCATCATAGATTCTTGTAATAACATCACATGAAATTTTGCACAAATTCCTTCTACAGCTTGCTTAGCAGCTGGACCTGCCAGATTATTTCCCTCTGGAACAATAGCCATACCCTTTTTAATGGCATTACATTTAACTGCTGCTAATTTATCAGGTCAGTGGTTCCCAACCTTTTTTCATTTATGTACCCCTTGGCAGTCCATTTCCCTAAACTGTACACCTCATATCTTTGTAATGTATTTACTTGCTTTTATGCCAACATATGTGTTGTAACCTTAAGTAAATAATAAAAAACAATCTAATATTAAAGTGAACAAAGAGTGAATATATATTTTTATTTCCAAAACTCAAAAGATAAATGTAGATAAGTTATAAATTTATCATAAAATTAAATATTTCACTCTTATTAAACATTTCAAACTACAGAAATAAATAATTATAAGACTTTAACTTAAAACATATATTCAGTGCGATTCTTCTGCTTGTTTTGAGGCACATAGTTTTTTGAAATTGGGTTCAACTGATGCAAGGTGTAACTGTAAACCTGGAACTGCATTCAGCTTATTACAATATTTGTTTTTAATAAAGATATAAGAAGAGAAAACTCTCTCCACCAGTTCCATACCTGTAAATTGAACAGAAACGTAAGGGCCTTGTCAGAAATCTGCTCAAATTCTCTGCTGATGTTTGTCCTAAAGTTAATAAGAAATTGTCCTTTAAATTTGGCTTTTAAAGTAATATTGGTTGAAAGTTCAATCAACTTCTCTTTCTCTTTGACTGATAATTTAGCTGCCCAGATGTATTGTTCTTTAAATGAATTTGAAATCCAATAGTTTTCTTCTTCAGGTTTGGGGAAGTACTCAAAATCTGATTTTAGCCTTTTCAAATGTTCAATTATTTTCTCAGTTATTTCCCAGGAGAGGCAAAGCTTGTTTTCATATAAGAAATTATGCAGAGTTTCAAATACCTCAGGTTGGCCATTTTTGAGTAATGACCTCCCAAAATCAATTTTTTTAATCATAGATTCAATTTTGTCTGAGACATTGAAGATTGTTATGGAGCTATTCTGAAGTGTTAAATTTAATTTGTTTATATTTTGGAAACTATCCGATAAATACGCAATCACCTGAAGCCAATTACAGTCATGTAACTTAGAAGCAAGGCAGAAAGGATGGTGTTCAAAAACATGTGGACTACATATCTAAGTTCAAACAGGTAGGTAAATACTTTACCACAAGAAAGCTGCCTTACTTCTGTATGAAGGAGCAGAGTAGAATGATAACTCATCATCTCTTCACACAGAGCTTTGAAAATTCTTCTGTTTGTGGACTTTGACTTTATAAAATTGCATTAATATCATGCTATCGAAAGATGAAAATAGCGAACGCTATTTCATCAAACCTAAAATATCTAAACCACAAAATATCGAACATTCAGAACAGCAAATGTTTTCCCATGGAAAAAATTTGCTATTCTGAAAAACATACACACAACACAAGCACACCAAAAAAACAGCAATCCAACCACATACGCTTAAAATCCTACATCTAACCCTGCACTAAACTGTACATGCACTACTATCTATCCACTTACCTTAACCCAAACCCTAACCCTAAGGTCCGTCACTATCGCACACTCACCTAACCCGTGCCTTTACCCTAACTCACTTAACCCGCCCCTAACCCTAAAGTCTGTCACTATCGCACACTCACCTGACCTACGCCCTAACCCTAACTCACTTAATCCGCCCCTAGCCCTAACGTCCACACAATGGCACACTTACCTGAACCTGACCCGTAACTTTCCACCACAGCACTGTAAATAGCAAAGCCACAGAAATGGCCAACCGAATTCTTTCCCTAGGAAAAAATTTGGTGTTCTGCAGCTTCGCTATTTTTAGCGTTCACTGAATAGGGATCGATATTAGAACATTCGAAGTTTTAAAACTTCGATGTTCTGATATAGACCCATAAAATTCACCACTTTCACAGCTTCATCCAAATCAAGTTTTAATAAACCAAGGAAGTTCTTACATGCCAGGCTTTGTCTGGGGATGCAGCAGTGGCTCCAACTTATATCGTGAGCTACCTTCATGACAAGACCGAGAAGACCAGAGTAAATACCTGACATAGACTTGGCATCATTGGGATACAATCCACAGCAATTAGACCAATTAATTTCCTTTTCTTTGAAATAACAGTCAGTAACATTAAATATATCCTCACCTCTTGTGAGTTCTGACAGAGGATGAGAAAGCAAAAGGTTTTCTTATACTTCATTAACTTTCAAATACTTTGCAATAAGAAGCAAAATAGCAAAATTAGTAACATCTGTGCTTTCATCAACTTGAATAGTGAAAATTTTACTATTTTTTATTCTACCTATTACTGTCATCTCAACATCATCAGACATATCTTTAATTCTTTGAGATATTGTGTTGTTCAAAAGAGGGATAGTGTTCATTTTCCGCACATGTTCTTCTCTCAGCATACATTGAACGGCACCTTTTATACAGGAAGATATTAGATTCTCAGCTATAGTATGATTTTTACCACATTTAGTGATACAGTAACTAATATGGTAACCAGTCCAAAAAAGATTGACTCCAAATGGAAAGGCAAAGCAGTTTAATAACATTTGTATGAACAATAAAGGTTAAGCGCTTTCACCCAAAACAGTCCCAGGCTTCTTCAGAACAATTCTACATTACAAAATGCACTTGTTTAAAAGAACCAGCAATCACTGAATGACACGTTCTAAAACCCTCCCAAACCAGCACTGCAATGTTAACCCTTTCAATCTCAGGGCAAACCAAATAAAATTGACATTGTGCCTAAAATATAGTGATTAAAATATATCATTGAACAATACTGTATTAATAAAATCATTCACAATTTAGGTTCTTTGTTATAGAACAAGTTTTACATGACCCCAGGGGTGGTGCTTGGGAAGCCAGATTAGAATATAGGGAGTTATTCTGGCAGATTAAACCGGACACAGGCAACCCCCAGGGTTGAATGATTATATTAGTATTAACAGCATCCTTAAAGTAAGGGCTGCTAAATTGTGAATGATTTTATTAATACAGTATTGTTCAATGATATATTTTAATCACTATATTTTAGGCACAATGTCAATTTTATTTGGTTTGCCCTGAGATTGAAAGAGTTAACATTGTAGTGCTGGTTTGGGAGGGGTTTTAGAACAGGTGTCATTCAATGACTGGTAGGTTTTGATCGCTGGTTCTTTTAAACAAGTGCATTTTGTAACGTAGAATTGTTCTGAAGAAGCCTGGGAGTGTTTCAGGTGAAAGCACTTAACCTTTACTGTTCATACAACTGTTATTAAACTGCTTTGCCTTTCCATTTGGAGCCTCTCTTTTTGGATTTTTTGCCCTGCTTCTTGGAGGTTTCTTAATATGGTAACTAGCTTCAACAGCAGTACAATGTCAAATTCAATCTTTTTTATTTTCCAATAAATATTTAAAAAAAAACGATATTACTTGTTTTTATAATTAGCATGTTTCATGTTTAAATGTCATAAAAGTAAGGAAGGTTTCATGCTGCCATTTGACAGCACCCCCCCCCCCCACACACATACACACATACACAGGGGTTTAGAAGAGTCTTCAACTCCCACATATGAAAATCCATATTTCATGTATTCATCACAGTATTTTCTGCTTTTCTCTCTTTAAGGAAATAAGGACTGTGCCTGGTTAGTGTTTTGCACCAAACTGTTAGACATGTCTCGAGAAGTACTTGGTAATTGATCACTTTCTGCATCATGCTTCAGCTCTTTTCTTCTGACAGGTTTCAGCCACCCTAAATTAAGAAATTAATTTAAATATTACATTTAAATAATGATAAAAATTACCATATGTTAAGAAGATCAGGAAAAACTCACTAATTGTACACTGTTGAATGGGCCCAGCAACAGCCAATGCACAGACTAATACATGTGAGGCCAATGAGGTGGTAAAGTAGGCTTAGTTCGGTGAGCCATCTGCAAGGGACAGTGGAGCGATGGGGTAGGTCTGCCCATAACAAATCACTCTTCCTTTGCTCTTTACTTATATCTTATTTCCTTTTTTTGTGTATAAACATATAGTCTTATTACTGTCTTATTACTGTAGAAGTGTAAAATAGAGAAAATATGTCAATGTTCGATTCCTTTGAAGGGGAAAGTACCCTTGAGTAAAGGAAAGAGAATTTTTTTGAGGCTTGCAACAGAGCCACATAAAAGGAGTTTCCTAAAATGCCAGTACAGAGCAGCTATGAAAAGTTAGTTTGGTGCTCATTGAGTTGCAGACAACAAACACACCCAAATCTAATCTGTCAATGTGACTCCCAAGTCTAAAGAGGCAAGAAGCCTTAAAAGAACATTAAACTACAATTATTGGTTTGTTTGTGGTGGGGCACTCCACTGAATAGTTAAATATCCAAAATAACAAAGAGAGGAAATGTGAGTTTTTTTGATATTAAAAATACCCTTTTCCCCATTATTAAGTATTTTTCCTGTACCCCTAAATGGCCAAGTGCATACCCCTGGGTGTACTTGTACCCCGGCTTGTGAATCACTGCTTTAGGTAACAAAAGAACCTCTAACAGGCTATTAACATGAAAATGATTTTTAATCTGAGTTCCTGCTAAGGTTAAAAATCCTTTCTGTTTCCAAAGTTGCCAAAAATCATGTACTACACCAAAAGCATAGTGACTGGCTAGCTCACAAGCCCTTTTAGAGCCAGTAACTCAGCTACTTGGGCAGAATGTATGCCCTCTAGTCTTTCTTGAAACAAAACATCATGATTGCTGCAGACAGTGCGACCAGATTTCCATTTCAATCTCTTCTGTGTTTAGGAGTGTCCTTTAAGTCCTTCCTAGGAGAAAGCAGGTAATTAGTCACACTCACACAATCATGCTCTTCACCTTCCTCAGCAGTAGGTAACAGAAATGCAGGATTTAGAACAGAACAGCGTATGAATATACGTTCATATTTAGTTAGATGTGCAGTTAAGAGGGGTTGTGTTTTCATTTTAAATAAGAGAGATGATACAGAATGAGGGGTAGTTATCATCAGATTGTTTCTGAGCACCAGTGATTGCACAAGATCAATTAGAATGCTGTCAGTGGCCACTGCCCTTAAACATGGTGCAAATCCTTTTGCAACAGAATCAGGTGCTGTACTGTAATAAGCTGCTGGATAATAGTTGACCCCATGTTTTTCTGCAAGCACCCCTAAGAAAATCCATTTCTTTCATGACAAAATAAAATAAAAAAATCCTATAATTTGGTAACCCTAAAGCTGTGGCAGTAGCTAAAGCTTGCTTTAAATTTTGAAATGAATTTTCCTCCTCACTATCCCAAGGAATGGGCTCTGGTGTATCCTGTTTTAAAAGATTTGTCAAATGTTTAGCAATTTCTGCTTAATTTTTCTTTTGACACCTGTGTCCTTTTTCTGCAAGAATAGTTAAAAGATGTATTGTATCTTGCTGACACTGCTGAAAAGAGTCAGATGCTATTAGTAAATTTATTTTATTTATATTATTTATTAACATTTGTTAACAGGGTTAGTCCAACTGAGCCAGGGGCCCATTTTAAAAAATGGAGACCCGAGAAGAAAAACTCCAGAGGATTTACAGTCTTATAATAGGTAAGCAAAAAATATAAAATATATCATCTACATATTGCACTAGCACAGACCCACCTTAAAATGTCACATCTTCCAAATTTTTTTTTGTAGAATTTGAGAAAATAAGGAAAGAGGGTCAGTGTATCCTTGTGGCAATGGTGTCCATGTATACTACTGTTCCTTATGAGTAAAGGCAAACAGAAACTGACTTTCAGGGTGGATAGGTATAGAACACAGATTTGTCACAGAAAAAAATAGTTTACTGTAGGTGGTATGCAACTCAGTATTATTGCTAGATTTGGAACCACAAGAAAAGTTGGTAATATTGCATTCTTTATAGCCCTCAGATCTTGCACAAGCCTATAAGCATCTTTTCCTGGCTCCTTTATGGGGAAAATATGAGAATTACAAGGACTTTTAGCTGGCACTATTATTTCTTGTTGTATCAAGGACTGAATTACAAGTTTGATTCCCTACTCTGCTTCTGGTTTTAGTGTATACTGCAGAACTCCAGGGAAAGGTTTAGATTAATTAAATTTTATTTTTACTGGTTCTGCAGATTTTAGTATACTTATTTCATTAGCATGTTTAGATCATAACTTAGCATGTACCTGCTGCAACAGTTTTTCAGCTGTCTGTATACCTTCAACAGGCTGTTCCTCAGCTTCTGCTAAGACTGCCAATACTTCCCCCTCTGATACTGTTGGAACATCCAAAGACATCCCTTCTGGTGTAAATAGTATAGCCCAGTTTGCATAACAGGACTCTCCCTAACAAATTTACCAGGGCAGAAGTATTCAAAAGAAAAGAATGCCTGCCTTCAATCGGTCTTAAAGAAACGTGTATAGGTTTAGAAACAGGATACATAACAATAGCATTTATTACTCCAACTGCTTTTACTTTGTTTTGCTACTGGTATATGACTATCCAAGGTAACTTTTAATACAGACCTAGTGACTCCAGCGTCCACCAGAAAAAACAATTTCTTTGAATTTATTTCTGCCTTAACATAGGGTCTCTTGTGATCTATTGGAAGCAAAAGATCAATAAATATTTCTGTTTTATTACTCTGAAATAATCAGTACGGTGATTCCTGACTCCTTCCAACTTGAGGAGGTGGTGGTGGAAATGCAGCATTGTTATAATTCAGCTGCCATTCAGTTCAGGTATCTTGGAGTCAATGCATTCACTTGTGTGGGCATTCTTCTCTCCAGTGTCCTGCTTCACCACAATTGAAACAAGATCCGTCAGATGAAGCAGGAGGCGCGCTGCCAGCTCATTGTTGCCAACCAGCTGCACTTTGTTCCCCTTGACCGGCACTCTTACTAAATCACCTAACAATTCCTCTCTCCCTTCCTCTGCTTCATCCCCTTGGGGCTTCTGGCTGCCTTATTTGCAAAGTTAACAGCCTATCCTCAGTATCATTTTCTTGTTCTCCTGATATTCTGTACAGTGATTTACAGCACTTAATAAGGACTCTAAGTCCTTTCCCTGCCAGTCTATAAGCACCTGTTTTATTTGATTGTGCACAGGGGCTTGCAAACCCTGCACAGAAATAGCTGCAATAGCTGGCTTAGTTTGTTCTTCTGGATTGGGTATTCCTGAATGTCAAGCAAACACTGCTTTGAGATGACTCAAATAATCTGCAGGGGCTTCCCCTTTTTTGTCTACATGTCTGTATCTTAGACCAATCTATCCTAACTTGACACACCTCTGGATTTTTATTTAACAACCCTATTCTTTTGTCTATTAGTGCATTCCCTGTGAGAGTAAATCTGTTATTTTCGCCTTTTCAAGTTACTGTATTGTTATTTCATCTGAAGTAACTATCCGAATCAGCTGGTTTAAATCTGTCAAAATAGGGTTGTCACATTCTATTATACTTTTTAATTTCTCCTTAAACTTTAATGGAGCTTCTCTAACATTTGGAAAACTTTTAGACATAGTATGTAAATCAGCAAGGTCCAAGGGCGATGAACAAGCTCTCTATTATTAGCGCTAAGTATTTCTCTAAGAGGTGCCAAAAAATCCTCTCCAGAGGCAATAGCATCTTGTTCTACACTATTATGTGAGCATGTGTGATGAGCCACAGGAGTGTCAAACACTAGCGCTCCTGTTGGAAAGGTAGAAGCTTGTTGAGAATGACAGGAAGAAGGAGAAACCTTCCCAGCTGCAGATGCGTGTTCTGAAGATGAGGGTTGAAGAGGGAAACTAGGCTGAGATGTAAGTACCATGCTGACCTGGTGTCCAGTGGACAGTTGTCTAAAATACAGGGGTCTGAAAAACAGCCAAATCTTGTGCAGGAGCCATCTGTAATGATACATATGGGAGTGAGGGCACAGTAGCTATTGGAGGATTATCACCCTGTTCTGAAGTTTCTGCTTTTTGGCCATCCCCAGTTTTTTCCAGACCTGCCAAGACAAGATGAAGGGATTTCTTTTTACTGGTCTGTACTGCCTTCTTAACCTCTTTCACCTGTTGTAGCAACTTCATATAAGTATTCTGTACTCTCCTTAATGCTGATTCATTTTCCCTTTTAAGAACTTCAGTATATCAGGAATAAAACACTGCCTTTTGTTCCCGACTAACCTTGTTTTTCTTTTCTTCCAAAATATCCTTCACATTCTGTTATTCTTATCATAAGTTCGATTTAATGGGAATACTTTGCCAGAAAAATTTTTAGTAAACTGAAACCACTCATTCAAATACTTACAACTTTCCTTGCCATAGTTATGATACATAAAATATGCAGGTGTTCCCTTTGCAGGGATTTGATCCGGCCTGCTTACCTTTGTTCCCATTTTCTCTAGTAAGACTTACCTTGTAGATCCTGTATCCTGGTAATTCTGGAAAGAAAAAAGTCTACATCAATTTAACACACCATTCAGGGAGGAAAGGGTAGGGATTTTGTTGATGTTCAATGAGAGAGGAAAGGTTTTTATCATCCTTTTCCCACAGCATCCCCTTGGTTTTGTCCCATCATGAGCTCAAAATGTACAGCTCCAGCATGGTGATCAGAATAACAGGGCAGATAGTTACTGTGTCCAGAACTGACCACCCTTTTGGTCCCTCTGAGGGTACTTTCACATAGTTGCACCTACGTCCCAATGGGCTTTGGGCTCATGAACTTGATTTAGCAGTACACACACCTATGTCCCAGCATGCTATAAATTCATGAACGTGATTTATCAACACACACACACACACACACACACACACACACACACACACACACACACACACACACACACACACACCTATGTTCCAACATGCTATAGGCTCATGAACTTGATTTAACTATAACTTTTTGTCTCTCTCTCTCTCTTTTCACTCATACATTAAACAACACAAAACATCTCTCATACCTCTTACCTTTTAGTCTTGAGGGTACAGCCCTCGACACAAAGTGCCTCCTTGTGTTAAATTTCCCTTTTTATTGTATACACATACATATTAATAAACTTTTCCTTATTTGCTGTGGGGTCCTCCTACTATTACTTTACATATACCTAACAAGCAAACTCAGTCATTCAACAAAACAGTTTTTCACTCATTCCACTCGTTTAACTACATTTATCTAAGAGAGAAAGAAAAAAATATTTTCCACAAATCCATTTTTCCCCATTTTTAGTCTAGCATGTTTCAACAGCCTGAATAGTTAGGTATCTAAATCTTTGACTATCCCATACAAAACAGTGTGGAATTCATAGAAGAACTTTCTGTGCTGGACCATTGTAAGTTTTTCCACACTGCCCTGCAGCAATATCAAAGTTCAGAATCCGAGTCACAGAACCAAAATTTTAAAGCACAAATTAAATAAACAATTTTACCTTTTAGTCTTGAGTCAAGAATAATGCCTCAGAATGTGCAAAGTACTGGTTTATTCCATAAACAGTGCTGGAAGACTGCCTTCTTAAATTTTCAGATCAGTCTCAAAGCTCAAGGAAGAAACACTACATATATTTTTTTCTTATCAGTTTCATGCATGTAGAACTTTGACGTAATATTGCTTTCATCAGATTATTTTGTGTCCCTGTGATTCTTGCTTAGAGCTTCATGTGGACACTCACAAACAAATATATTTCTTTTAAAACATAAACCACCTGGTCTAATAATTTATCTTTTAACCTTGTAACATTCAGTTTTAGTGCACACTATCTCACAGACATCCTTACAAAGACTTATCCCCCAGCCTGAGAAGATCAGAGCATACTGCTGGTTATCTGGTTTCCAAAGATACCTGGCACATTTTTTTACTAGCTTTCTGAAACTAGACTCTGTGCATAGTATAACATATCATAACATCCATTAACTCCTTCAGCACATACTTTGCTTTCAGTTGCCTGTTAGTACACTATAGATTGCTAAAAACATGCACTTGTGAGACACTTGAAAATATGAAGCTACTACTTATATAAAAATGTCTATTGCGTAATTATGCATCTGTTTTTCAATTTTCCTTTGACATAAACATATTATAAGCATATTAATTGATTCATCTGCAAATAAACTACAGGCTAATATGCATTTTGTGAAGAATAAACATGAGACATTATAACTTTCCATAATTGTAGGAAATCTTACTCCCTCCACTGGTGTTTCAGCCCCACTATGTATGGCAGGGGAGTGGAGTGACTCTGAGCGGAATGAGGACAAACAATCATTTCCCACCCACCCCCACTTCATCTACATTTATAACAATCCTGCCACGCCACCTATAACTTCTCTTCCTATCAACTCTCAACTCATAAAACAATTAAATACATCTGCCATTCTCTCTTCCTCTGTCCTCCGCATACTAATAGCCCAACCTTCTCCAGTCTTTTTAATATCTTTCACTACTCAGAAGCAACTTCCACTAAGTGCCCCGCTTGCAATCAACAGCTAATATTACTATAACCTCTAAACCTATTTCTTGCATCTAATTATATTATTCCCACTTTCTTATAAATCATGCTGCTCACCTCGAGCCGTACCTTATTCTATTATTATTTACTCATATCACATGTTTACCAACCAGCTCTTAAAAATATACCTCAACTTACCTCCCCAACAGTCTCTAATACATCTTCTGACAGTTTCTGTATCTCCTGAGTTTTTCACTTAAGTGCTCTCTTCTTCTTCTCTAAAGTCAAATTAATTAGCAAATGATATCCTAATCTGAAGTTAACGCTCTTAACCTCTAACATTCATAATGTCAATAACTTCCTTCGCAAACACGTTATCTTTCTTACATTCATCAGTGCACTGGTATACATCCTAATGCAAATCCAATACCCCAACCTTGCTAAAACCCTAAACCTGGACACAGTAAACCTGCAAAGCTTATGTAACAAAATCAACCATTTCCACTCCTATATAAGCCATCCTAGCAGCTATTATTGGGACTTGATTTATACCAAATATTAATGATACAGAAATTATTTTCCCAGGCTACAGTATAACAAGATGTGATAGAATACAAAAGAGAGTGGCTGGAATATTTTTACTCTTCCCCAGTACCTATATTGTAACTCCCAACTGAAATACCATCCCAAAATTCAGCACATCTAAAATTCTTGAAACCTTCCTAAAACTTAACAGCACAAAAAGCTTATTTGTCACACTAGGACAAAACATTCCTGTCCCTGAAGAAATATTATCCTAGATCTCTCTCACTATAAACAATGAAACTATCATTCTAGGTGACTTTAATATTGACTAGCAGAATGTATCATCTGACTTTCCATGAATCTATTTGGGTTCACAGAAGTTATTAACTCTCCCACCAGATATAATAAAACTAACAATCATGGCTCCACACTTGACTGAATAATGGTTTCCAACTCGGACAACAATACTACAGCTGGTACAATTCCAGACACCTTAAGTGATCACCTACAAGCTTATGTCCACAGAACTAGTTCACAAGTAATTAAGGAACATAAATGTAAAACCACCCACAACCCCACAAAATTTAATCAGCAAGTTTTCTTTAACTCACTAAAAGCAATAGGCTAGTCAATCCTGAAAATGCTACCCCGAGATAATGCAGTAACCTACTTCAATATAATAGTCCTAAATACCCTGAATGCCCTAGCCTTTTGGTGTACTAAGAGAATAAAACAAGAAAAAAACTTATGAAAGAAAGAGACAAAACATGGTATGAATGCCAAAGCACTAACTCCATCATAAACATACATTTCAGGCAACTCTGTAACAGGGTTAAAAAACAGACAGGGATAAAAAGAGTATTATTTTTATCTTCTATCAACTCCCTGTTCAACCCAGGGACAAAGAAAGACCCAAACACCTGCCCTAATACTCCTCCCCTCAAACAGCAAGCAATTTAATTCTTATTTTATCAACTTTATAACCAGTTTAAATACATGTCCCACACAAACATCCCTCTCCCCCACCCAAAACTCCCTCAGCCCTACTTCTAAAATGTACAACTGTTCTCTTTCTGATTCCTTCATGCCAGTCTCCTCTCCTAGTAATCCCAATTTTCCCATATTGACTCTGCAACCCAAACCCAGTAGTATTATAAAGAAAAACATATTTTACTTAAACTCAAACTCTGCTCTATCTCCTCAGATCATCTCACATTGTCTAAAACTTGCTACGGAGGCCACAGTCTACCTTGTTAGTATCCTTATCAATAGATCTATCTCTGAATCCTAGACACCTAACGTATGGAAAAAGTCTCATGTAAATCCACTGCATAAAGGAGGTACTTCCAAAGCATACTTAAACTTTAGTTCCATAGCCATTCTGTCTCTCCTCTCTAAACTTCTAGAAAAATGTGCACATAAACCACTCTTAAACATTCTCCTTCAAAATAACTTATTAACCAGCATTCAGAATGGCTTTTGGCCTGACTATAGTACTGCAGCTGTCTTACTATCCTTCCTTGACACTATAAATAACACTATATATTCAATACAACTCACATGGTATCATATAACAGACTTCTTCAACTTTCTACCCTTTGTTTGTCATCTTACTCTCATGGTTCATCAGCTACCTAACAGGCAGCAAGCTGTAAAATGGCAGGGTTCCACTTCTCTTACATACCCATTACAACTGGTGTCCCTCAAGGATCCATCCTTGGCCCCTGCTCTTTAATATCTTCATAAATAATTTGCTTACCTCTTCCCAGCAAAGTACACGTATCCAATATGCAGATGATTCCTCTATCATCTGCACTTCAGACATTGCCAAATCTTCAGCAAACCATTCAAGAAACCTTTTCTTCTGTTGAAACCTGGCTTAATAATGTCTAAGTATTACTAAATCCTTAAAAAAACAAGTTCTTCCTCTTTACTCCTAAATTTCTCACTGACAAAACCAAGTTCAAGATTCACTTCTTAAAGTGTACAGAAATAGAAGTAGTTTCCCATACCAAACTTTTAGGGGTTACAATAAATAAAAACCTTAAGTTTGACCTGCGCATATAAAGCTACATCAGAAAAGGCTACAAGAAGCGTGGCATGCTCTTCAGGAATAAACACTTCCTAAATACATCTACCAAAACCACTTTTGCTATGACCTACCTGCTACCCTCACTCCTATGCTGGGCTCCAATTCTAACTAACCTACAAGCTTCACTAAAAGCAAAACTCCAAATTTGCTACAAGCAAAGCTCCAAATCAGCTATAATAAGATTGCTAAATTTGCTTCTGCAGCAACTTACCACTCCCATCAATGCACAGCCTTGCAGTCACTTAAATGGCTTGAACTTTGCCACCACTCCTTCCTACAACTTATAACTGCCCACAACATCATCTAATAACTAGCATCCTGCCCTGCCCTAAGCTTAAGACTCAGCATATACTTAGCTAAAAGATCTCTGTGACTGCATGGTAAATTACTCCTTTCCCTTTATAAACTTGCCTTAACCTGTACTTTCACTCTTGTTACTAAAATCTGGAACTCATTACCTCTGTCCATTAGGAATTATCCTAACCTCCGAACATTCAAACAATTCCTGAAGGAATTTTTATCAAAATCGTGGATCTGCTCACACTGTAACCTAAGCTGATACCTACAAGCATATCCATCTCACCCTATACCCCTACCTTACTCTCACCCTTTCTCTGTAACCCCATACCTCATCTACCGCCCTGCCCCTCCTATCATCTCACTCTACTCCTACTCTACTCTTACCCCTTCTCTGTAAACCCACACCTCATCTACTTCCCCATCCCCTCCTATCATCTCACCCTACCCCTTCCCTTCTCTCACCCCTTCTCTGTAACCCCACACCTAATCTACCACCCCTGCCCCTCCTATCATCTCTCTATTTCTCATTCATTACTCTGTCATCCCATATCCCAACTTGTACTTTCATACTACTACCACACCTTTATATATTGTTCTATTCCCCACATATTTTACACTTTTCTCTGTTCTTGACTACACACTACCACTGCTCATTCTAGTTCCTTTTTTCACTGACCTTTCCCTCCCTCCCAGCCTCTTACATCTCTTCTGCCTCTAGTCTTTCTATAACATTTACTCATCATTTTCTTTTTCTTGTAATTTGCTTATGAACATAAAGCTGTTTACTCAATTCTTAACTCTCCTTATAAATAGGTTCATAGGTTCATAGGTAAGAACTAGGCTATCTGCCCAAGGGCATTTATAACACACAAATACAACCACCAACCAAGAAACCTTCACTTGACTTCAAATAGTTATGGTTCCATTGAAGGCGAATGGCCGAGGTACCAGAACATATGATGGTACAATAAAAGAAAATCTACATTTTTTGAACATTGTTCATCTCTGGTTTTACTTCTTTTGATGTTTCTTTGAAGTCAAGGGCATTTATAAGCCTAGCCACAGTGTGTTGGCTTTCACCACCCCCTTAGATTAGTTCCCTGCACCTCTGTCCAGCAGAGCCACTGCAGTGATCCCCGGGGTAAATTTTCTGTTTACCATCCACCCATCAAGGTTTCTCTTGAAGAGTGCTAGTGAGGGGCTCTGCCTGATGTATATTGGAATCTTGTTCCAAAGCATGGGGGAGTCTCTGGGTCAGGAATCTATCCCTCCAGCACGTCCTATTTATCATTGTGGTAAGGTTTATATCCCTAGACCGTGTGGCTCTCAGGGATTTGTTTTTTTTTTAGGTGGAGCATATCCATCAATTCTGGGTTAGACATGGCCTTGTATGTCAAGCAGAGATCACCTCTGAGTAAGTGGTATGCAACCAAGTACAGCTGGAGTTTCTTTAGTCGGGCTGCATAGATCATCTGTTTGAGGCCAGTAATCCTCTTGTTGAGGTACTTTTGTGGTCTTTCCAGCTGTTGCAGGTGTCTTGTAAGGTACATCCCAAATGAGGCGTTGTATTCTATAATGGGTCTAATAAGTGATGAGTAGAGAGGCACAATAACCTCTTTTGTTCTGAATGAGAACCCTTTTGACTTTAGGTGGGCCACGTAGAAGTATTTTCTAACCACCTTGGCAATATTATTATCAAAGGAGAGATTGCTATCTACTTGGGCGCCCAGATCCCTTATTACTTTTTCTCTATTTAGGGGACTACCATCTATGTGGTAGTTTGTGGGTACTTTGTTTTTTTCAAAGAGGATGACTATGCACTTTTTGGCATTCAGCTTGAGGCCATGATTTTGACACCAGGTATCTGTCTCAGTGAGACCCTTCTGGAGGGTGTCTGCATCAGCCAGAGAATCAATTATGGCCCCTAGTTTGCAGTCTTCTGTGAACTTGGTCAGCCAAAGTCCTCCTGTGCTTGCCTGTACTTCTGAGAAGTATATACCGAACAGGAGGGGTCCTAGGACTGAGCCCTGGGGAAGCCACTTATAACCGGTTTAGAGTCGGACCTAGAGTCTACAACTCTCACCGTGTGGGTTCTGTCTGTGAGCCAATTTGCAACCCATCTCGTGACATAGGGGTTAATGTTCAGGTTGGTGAGTTTGTCTATAATACTAGAATGGGGAATGGTGTTGAAAGCCTTTGCGAGGTCTAGGTAGGCTGTGTGGACCTCCTTACCCTCATCTAATGCCTTGGTAACTGTCTCAAAGAAGTCCACCAGGTTTAGGAGGCACGATCTGCCCTTAACAAAGCCAAACTGGGTAGGGTCCAAAGTTTGGAGGTTCCCAATGTCTCTGTTAATGAGTTCCATGATGATGCACTCCATAGCCTTGCAGACCAGGCTAGTCAGGCTTATAGGGCGATAGTTCCTGTGGTCCGTTGTGGCACCACCTTTGTGGAGTGAGATAACTGTTGCTGTGCGTCACTCTGTGGGTACATAGCCTGTAGAGAGGCTGAGTTTGAACAGTGTGTTTAGGTGAGGGGTTAGTTCATTTTGGAGCTCTTGTAAGACACAGCCTGGGACACCATCTGGTCCCATTGAGGTTGTGTTTTTGGCTGTGGATAGGGCTGTTTTAACCTGTGTGTCGGTGATTGCTGGGGCCTTACATTCTTCTGGTATGGTTATGGGCCCTTTAGGGGGTGAGAGGGGTGTGAAGTTTGCACTGAACCTGTCTGCCAAAATGTTGGCAATATCAGTCGGTTCAGTGTATTTTGTGCCATTCTGAGAGTTTCCACTTAGGTTCTTGACATAGATAAAGAACACTTTGTGGTTATCTTTGGAGTCCTTAGCAATTTTTCTTTCGAAGCTAGCCTTGGATGATTTAATGAGGGATTGTAGTTTCTTGCTGATACTGATCAGGGATGTCTTTCCTTCTAGGGATTTTGCTCTTATCTGTACTAGTTTCCTCCTTCTATTGTAGAGCCTTTATGGCAGGGGTCCACCAAACTGGTTTCCTTTTCTTGGAGGAGTGAGTCTTGGTTTTATTGTATTGTATTATATTAAATGTGTATTTCAACAACTACTCTCACAATATATATAAAACTCAAGTGAATTGCAATACAATATATTAATTTGCTTCTGTATATATGCTTAATACTATCAGGACCTTCTTTGCAGTTGTATGAATCTATATTGTATGAAAATGGAGCTTGTATAAATCTGTATTGTATACAACTGGAGCTTTTCTCCCCAGCATCCACTGAGCTCTCCCAGTAAACAAATGACAATAAATAATAAATAAATAAATTATAATTTTTGCTAAACTTTCACAAATTATCATATCGTGGAAGCTGTGTAACCTAGACATATATTGTTAAAATATTTTTGTTAACCAGACATAACTTTTCACACGACAGCAAGACATTCCTCCATAACAACATGCTTATTGAGGTGTTTAAGGAATATGAAAACATGTGCTTAATTGTATAATCAGCAGTGTAAATAACACTGAATATCTCTTAGGATATTCAACTTACAGTACACATTTCATACACAGTTTTCTTAAAAAAATCTTAGGTTTCATGTGATGTCATGCAATGGTTTGTAAGTCATTTCGTTTTTAAAGTATTATGTATGTATGTATGTATGTATGTATGGCAATATAGCTTATTTTCATATCTACTAACAAACAAATGACTATATTGCAAGTACAACATGACATAAATGGACATTGACAATGAATTTCCCTCTCTCCCACCCTGACATTTTATACCATAACCCTCAATGGCATGTAAAGGTCATATTTATGAAAATACAAACATTAATATGAAAATATAAGTAATACACGACAAACAGTGATTAATTTCTGAACTGCAGAGCATCCTAGATCAGCAGTCCTAGTGTAAATTTGTTAATAAATTCCTCCTCTTTCTAATACTGTGTATTATTACCTGGTATGCCACTTAGTTAAAGAAGACAGACCCCAAATAAGGTCTGGATGCCATAAGCAGCTATGTTGCTGGACGCATACAAAAGGCACTATAGGCTTACATGAGTTACATAAAGGGTATTTAAATAAACAAGTCACTTCCCACCACACCATCACAATATTAGCAAAAATAGTGACCTCCGCAGTAACTGCTTTTATTGGGGGTAACAGGTGTCATTGTAAACCAAAAATGTTGTGTAATAATAATTCAAATAACATACACAAAAGTGTTAATGTCACTAGTAGAAAAAGTAGTTCCACTGCTATTTCACTGGCCACATGACCCTGTCCATGTTTCTGGATAGCAGAGTTAATCACCTAAGCAATCCTGGATCCCTTTATATTGGAGGAATTTCTTAATATGCACCACAGATTCCTCAAGCACCCTGAAGTAGTCATCCTATATTAAGCATCTGAATGATGTCAACAGAAAGAGACAATGAAGCCAATTAACTTTTGAAGGAACATCTTCACACTATCAAGTGGATGGTGGATGGGAGGGCATTGTTTGGTCCTGCATGCATAATATAGTCAAAATATTTGGTTGCTCCAGCCTTAACCTTTATCAGCACTGTAGTCAAATGATGAAAAAGGTATTTATTTATTTATTTATTTATTGACATTTGTTAACCTGGTTTGTCCAACTGGGCTTGTGGCCCATTTTCAGTGGAGACCCGAGGAGAAAAGCTCCAGTAGTACATTTTTAAACAAATACAATTTTAAACAATATTGATATAATAGCAGTTATAGCAAAACAATTCACATATGTTGGGTTACATGCATAAAGTTAAAGTTGCATTAAAAAGAAGCTAAGTAACAATTTTACATTGATATAGTTCAATAGGTCCACAATAAACATTTTTTGTTTGTATAAAATTGTGCAAATGCGTAGTAGACACATTGGAGAGAGAGGTGTAATGAGGTACTAAGTATGGTCCTTTTGAGGGTACATAAATGGAAGGAAGGCTAGGTAAGGTCATGGCAAGGGTAGGTTCTGGAATTGAGAAAATAAGCTTTTAGTTCATTTTTAAAGTGTGAGGTGTGGGAGACTGAACGTAAGTCAAAGGGAAGCTTGTTCCAAGCATGGGCAAGGGAGTGTTTGCAGAGTAGTTTGCCTACTGACCTTTTTGGGTGGTAGATATCAAGGTTTTTATTTATTGTAACCCCTAAAAGTTTGGTATGGGAAACAACTTCTATTTCTGTACACTTTAAGAAGTGAATCTTGAACTTGGTTTTGTCAGTGAGAAATTTAGGAGTAAAGAGGAAGAACTTGTTTTTTTAAGGATTTAGTAATACTTGGACATTATTAATGGTTAGAAGTACGGAGGGTCCGGGATGGGATGTAAATGGAGACTAAGGAAGATAGAGATGGACAGAAGGAGGGTTTATAAAGAATAGAGTGTAGCATATGGAATTGATAAGATAGCAGAAATTGGGGAAGTTCAAGTAATTGAAGAGAGTTTAAAGAAATGCAGTGGTGTGAGTTGTATCGGGAGTTAGTAATGAATCTGGCTATTTTAT
The DNA here is from genome assembly GCF_019279795.1 of Protopterus annectens. Taxonomy (NCBI): domain Eukaryota; kingdom Metazoa; phylum Chordata; order Ceratodontiformes; family Protopteridae; genus Protopterus; species Protopterus annectens. Next base: position 718,809,500 of record NC_056751.1, on the reverse strand, counting down.
GGTAAGTCTGTTGGAGTTTGTTTAGAGTGGAGGCCTGGATATTGGTAAGAACTGGGGTGGCGTATAAGAGGGAGGGGAGGAGGAATGCCTGGCCCAGGGTTAGTCTAGATTCAGGGGTTAGGAATTTTTTGTTCCGTTATAGCAGACCTAGTTTCTGTTTTTTTTTTTTTTTGATACATTGGAGTATGTGTAGGTTGAACTTTAGTTCATCATCAATAATGACCCCTAGGAGTTTTGTGTGGGTGTCAGGTTGGATAGTTGTATTGTTTAATAAAAAAGGAGGTTTTGTGATGAGAAAGAGAACAGGGAAGGAAAAGTAGGAGTTTGGTCTTTTTGGGATTTAGGATCAGTAGGTTGTGAGAGAGCCATTGTTCAGTGGATAGTAGGGCTTGTTGGGTCAGGGAGAGTTGTTCAGGAATGTTATTTGAGATGGATATAAGTGTGGAGTCATTGGCAAACTGAATAAGGGGGCATTGTTTGCATGAGGTGTAAAGATCATTGGTGAAGATGTTAAACAAAAGGAGTCCCAAGATGGAGTCTTGGGGAACACCAGTGGAGATGGGAAGGAAAAGTGAGGTGGATGAGAGCAATTTGACAGATTGTTCCCTGCCAGATAGGTAACTATTAAACCAGGCAGGTGCAGAGGGGGATAGGTGGATATTTGCAAGTTTGGATAGTAGTAGAGGATGAGAGACAGTATCAAAGGCTTTGGAGAGATCTAGAAAGAGACAGGAAATGAGTTTATTGTTGTCTAGGGCCTCTGCAATGATATGAGTGAAGGAGAGGAAGCCAGTGATGGTGCTGTGGTGAGGACAAAATCCATGTTGGGTAGGGGAACGCAACTGGTGCATGAGGAGGTGATTGAGAAGCTTTGAGTGAATACATTTTTCTAATATCTTGGAGGGGGTGGCAGAATGGCAGTGGGTCGGTAGTTTGAGGGGTCAGTGGAGTTTCCATCTTTATGAAGAGGGATAGTAAAGAAAGATTTCCAAAGGGTGGGGACAGTTGATTCCAGAATAGATTGATTAATTAGTATAGATATAGGATAGGCAATTGAGTCAGCAGCAAGTTTGAGGAATGTAGGACATAGATTGTCAGTGGAAGGAGAGCAAGGTTTTAGCTTGAGTAGTAGAGATTTGATGTAAGTAATGGGAACTGGCTGAAAAGAAAACAAAGTTGTGTTAGTGGGACTTGGAGGGGTGGGTGTCGAAGTAGAGTTTGACTTAGAGGTTACCAGATTTTGGATGGAAGAGATAAAGTGTTTATTCAGGAGGGTAGCTGTTTCCTGAGAGGAAGAATTAGGGTATGGGGAGGGATTAGAGGGCTTTCCAGGAGAGAGGATGTTGTTGAGAACTGACCAAACTTTTTGAGGATTGGATTTGTTGTTAAGCTGAGCAGAGCTATAGTATAACTTTTTGTCATTAGTTGTATGTTTTTTTGCAAGGTACCTCAGTTGCCGTATTTTTGAAGAAGAGGTGGTTGTTTAGTTTTAGTCCAGGTTTTCAAAGCACTATCTCTTTGTTTCATAAGGGACCTAGTCTCATTGGAGAGCCAGGGAGCATGATTTGATTTTACTCTGATCTTCCTAGAGGGAGTTAAGGAGTTTAGAGTACTCATGAAGATGCTATTGAAAGTGCTTACAGCATCATTTAGGGGGAGGTGTTTTAGGATGAACCAATCTATGTTGTGGAGAATGAAGTTAAATTGGGATGAATTGAAAGTCGATAGTTTTCAACAGTCTTTGATAAGGTGAGGTTTAGGAATATGGGAGTAGTGTCTTAAGATGGTGGTAGGGAGATGATCACTGAGGGAGTCAAGTAAGGTGGTGGGATTGTGGTATTGGTGGGGGGAATTGGTAAGGATCCAGTCTATGATGGAGCTGGAGGTGGAATTGTTATGGAAGCGAGTGGGAGATGTTATAAGTTGGTGGAAGCCGTGTAGATGGATACTAAGTTGGGGGAGTCATTTGTGAGTTTGGACCAATCAATGTTGACATCACCAAGGATAAGTGTCTCATGTGGTATGTTGTGGGAGAACCAGGATAGGATGTTTTCAATAATGGTCAGATTGTTACTAGAAGGAAGGTAGATAGAGGCAATTGCAAGTTTTTTTGTGGGGATTCAGATGGCAGTTAAGGATGATGATTTCAGCTGGGAGGAAGTCAGGAATTGGGGAAGGGTATGGTGAGAGATTAAGGTTGTTTGAGTAGAGGATGGCCATGCCACCCCCTTTTTTTACAGGTCTATCAGATCGGAAGATAGTATAACCTGGTGGGAGTATTTCACTATTTGAGATTTGTGGCTTGAGCCAGGTTTCAGATAGGGAGAGGATGTTAGGGGTACTGAGAGCTATCCATGAGTGCAGATCAGTAACTTTATTTATTTGTTTGTATAGTAACTCCATTTCTACCTAAATCAGCCTAGGTTGCTTAGGCTGATGTACAACAGAAAATCTGGCGTACACTATCCCTGTAAGACTTGGAATGTAGTTGGCATCAATCCTCGGTTCTGTAATAAATATCTTGTCAGTACTTTACAGCAAGTTGGATATATCTGTGTGTGTGTGTGTGTGTGTGTGTGTGTGTGTGTGTATGTGTGTGTGCGCGCGCGCACGTGTGTGTGTGGACTTTACAAAGACATTCCAGTACCCTTTTGCTATTCATCAATCATCTTAACACAATGATGCATGGTGCTCTAGCATAAAGACTTGCAGCCCTGTGTAGGGCTGGCCCAGCAGCTGTGCTGAATGTTAATGACGCAGTCCAGGAGAGAAGCATATGATTAGCCATGTGCACTCTCACGCAGGACACACCTCCTGGAAGGCATCATCTACACAACTAGCGGTCTTGTAGATCAGAATGGCTGTCCCCAGCACATTACAATATTGAACACTGTCAAAAGGCCATATTCATCTGCATACAATGAACGTGGTACAGGTAACAGAGGGTGAGGAGAGCCATTAGACATTGGGATGACTATATACTTAAGTGTGTTCATGACAATGACATCACTGCAGGGATTGGGAGTGGGAAGAACTAGTAGACACCAGGGATACAGTGTACTTAAGTTCCATAACAGCACTAGTATCAGTATGGGGATTGGGGTGGGGTGGGGAGTAAACACCAGGGATTCTACAAATGTGTCATAATGGCAAATACACTATTTTTGGTGGTCAGGAGTGGTAGAACTATAGGAATAAAGACAAATCACTGGATAGATATGGAGATATGGGGACTGTGATGTTTGTGTGTGCATGTGTGTGTGTGTGTGTGTGTGTGTGTGTGTGTGTGTGTGTGTGTGTGTGTGTGTGTGTGTTTGTGTAGATGTGTTTGAATTTTTATTTGTGTGCGCAGTAGAGTGATGAGGGGGATGCCAATTCCTACACTAATGGCAGTCTACTACTGCAACATGCAGATTAGCAATGATTTGCACATTTCAGTAGGAACTGCAATTCAGAGACATGCAAATTAGCCTATAATGAGGTCTTCTGTCATCATGGATAACATGTGTCTGAATTGAAAATTACTGTGTTGTGGTAGCAGGGCCTTTCTAGCACAAGCTGTATGGCTCACAATAGGCCCTTAAATGAATTCCCAGGTGTATTTGAGCATAACAGATGTAAAGTACAATACCCTTGTTGGGGCTATAGAAGCACAGGTGCCACTTACCTGCCACAAAGACACAAAAGCATCATAGGTGCAAACAATAGCAAATATGGGCTAGAGCAATGTTTTGGCTACAACGTTTTGCATGCCAACGTGTCTAAAGTTGAAATGGCTCTTTTACAGGAAGCATTTTTTTATGGTTTTTGCCTTTTTTAATTTCTCCAAGTCTTTTGGGTTTCTAATACCATGATGGGAATGGACCACATTCCTAAGTCAAAGTATGATTAAAGTTCATGAAATTAGTATTGTTTCAATCTTTTATGTCAACTAGTACTGCTCTTCACAGCACCCGCAATGTGCCCAGTAATGACTCCTTCTGCAATTCGTATGGGGTTACATGGATTGGTAACATATCCAAATACAATTGTTCATTCTTTTTTATAAGACCAGTTGCTCCTACTATTATTGGAACTGTCTGGGTATCTTTCTTCCACATGGCTTTCATTTCTGCCTGCAGATCCTGGTATTTTATGACTTTGTGTCTCTTTATACACAAGACACTGTAGTCACTGGGTGTGGCGATTTCAATGATCAATGCTACTTTTGTCTTCTTTTCTTGGACCACTATATCTGTTTTTCTACCAACTATTTTTTGAACTATTGGTAATGGGTGACCCCATGTGATATAAACTTCATCATTTTCTATCTTGCTTTGTGGCTTATGTTTCCAGTGTTTTTCAGCCACTTCGATACCATAATGTCTGCACAATCCCCAGTGCAACAGTCTCGCCACATTATTATGCCTTTCAGTATACAGTCCTTCTGCCATTAGTGTGCTGCAACCAGCAATAAGGTTTGTGACTGTTTCCAATTCGGTTTTACAAAACCTACATTTGTTCTGTTTCTCCCACATGTTCAATGGACTTTGTAAACCAGCGTGTACATAGCCCACTATCTTGGGCTGCCAATATTAACCTTTCATTTCTTGGTTTGAATTCGCCTCTCTTTAACCATTCCTGCATTTGTTCTTGATCAACATGAGACTCTTCCAGAAGTTTTCTATACTTGCAACTATATTTATGTTTTTTCCACATTTCTTGCCTTCTCATCTGGTCCTTTACCTTATATTATTTATTTTGTTTTTGGCACATTCAGTTGCTGCCTGGTTTTTATCCACTTCTGGTTTGATTTCCATTCCTGCTTGATGTCAATATGCTTCTGCTAAATTAAGCAGAGAAGTCATCTTAGATTTATTCTCCTCATGTTTCAAAACTTTCACTACATTTGGATTGTGTGAGGTCAGTAGATAGGTATGGAGTGCCATGATTGCAGATCTATACATATAATCAATTTCAAGGAGGCCCATCCCTCCTTCGGAACGGGGAATATATAATTTTGGTATACACTGATTTTTATAAATCATTTGGTGAGCATGAAGCATCCTTCTTGTTTGAATATCTAATCTATCCAACACTTTTGGGGGCCAGTCAATCATTCCAAAACTACAAGACAGGAAGAGCAAATTGATTTATGGCTTGGATCTAGTTCCTAGATGTTAATGCTGTTCTCAGGATTAATTTAAGTCTTTTAAAGTATTCCTTACTGAGTTTTATTCCCATTTGTTTGTGTTTTATTGCTGATCCTTCATCAATTCCCAAGTATTTATACACTTCCTCCTGCCCAAGTTCTTTTATATCACACTCTTGTCCCAAACTGATGTTTTCCTGGTGCTGCAGTTTTCCTTTTTTAAAGGTTGCTTTTGCACATTTATCAAGACCAAATGACATTCCAATATCATCTGAAAAAGTTTTGACAACCTGCAGCTGTGCTTTCAGTTCTTCAATTGATGAGCTATACCGTTTTAAATCATCGACAAAGAGAAGATGAGAAGTCATTAGACTTTGTTGTTTTCTAGGAGCCAAATTGTAGCCATGGCCTAAACTTTTAAGTAAACAGCTTAATGGATTAATGGCAAATAGCAACTGTGACAGAGAGTCACCCTGGAATATCCCCCTTTGAATTTGTATCCCTGGGATAGTAATCTGTCCTTTATCATGGCTTAATTGCCGTTGTTTCATGGTTACTGTAATGTAGTCAATCAGTGTAGGGTGTATCTTATACATGTTTAAGCACTCTTTTACACATGAATGTGGGATACTATCAAATGCTTTTTTGCAGTCAATCCATACCATACTTAGGTTCTTCCCCTTTTTACAGTTCTCCATTATAACTTTATTTAACAACAAATGATCCTTTGTTCCATGTGACTTTCTTTTATTGCCCTTTTGTTCTACTGCCATAATTGAGTTTTTTTCTGAATATCTATAAACTCTGTCGGCATCAATTCCCGTGTGTAGTTTATACGTCCTTGGAAGACAAGTTATTAGTCTATAATTTTTATGGTAGCTTGCAGGTTCACTGCTAAGTAAGAGCATTGTTTTGCCTGTTGTTAACCACTGTGGTGTCTGTTCAGGGTGCACATATAAATAGTTCTTAGTCATGGCAAAATCCTCATGCAAAGATGTTAATACTTTTAACCAAAAGTTGAGTACTGCATCTGGGCCTGGAGTTTTCCATTTAGAGGCCTTTCTTAACTTTGCCTCAATCTCTCTGGCTGTTACTTCATCCCATTTCATATCCTGTTCCTTTAAACTTCTTATTGTTTCTTTTACTTCTTCTATCCATTTAGCATCTTTGTTATGTTCCACAGGATCTTCATAGATACTTCTCCAAAATGTATCTACTTCCTGCTTTTTTGGCGGTCTTTTAATTCCTTTTACCTTATTTCCCAATTCTCTATAAAACTTTTTGGGGCCATCAACAAATTGCTTATTTTGTACTTTTCTCTTATATTTATCTGTATAGCTTCTAAGTTTTTCCGGCTGTTTGTTTTATGCAGGGTAAGTATAGTGATGTTTCAGTATGGCACATTGCACCATAAAATAAAAGCTTTTATCTAGTGCCACTTGTAAACAGTAGCAATTTGATAACGTCACATTTGAAATAAACAAACCATAGTCAAGAAGAGAATGTGTGATACCTTTATTGGCAGTGTTTTTAGTCTATGGTATTAGTATTTTGGACATTTTAATGTCTACTAATGTTTTATCTTTATGTATTATGAATGATTCTTGGGTGCCTCACCAAGTGCAAACATATTTATATAAATCTGATGTGGCAAGATTACCCTCAGTAGGTAATGCTACATCCCAAGGATGTTGAATATAGAGAGGTATTTAAGTGTTCCAAACAATATAATCTCAATGTTGCTGGAAGTTAAAATAAAGCCCATAGGGCTATACTAATTAAGTTTCCTAAATGGTAACCAGGTCAGAACATAATTGCATAGAAATAGTAATTATAATAGGAAGTGAAATTTCAAAAGGAACTAATGACAATAAGTAATAGTGGGCCTATTAAGTAGCATTGTGACACACCTCTGTCCAGTGGTGCTAAGCTTAAAAGTTATTTAGTTTTGCTTTAAACTAGGGTTTAATGAATAACTTCTGAACCACTTAATTGTGGAACTTGGTAGTAATTTATGATAGCTATCAGAGTCAAAGTCTTTAACCAGATCAGTATAGATAACCTGTGTTAACTTGACATTATCCATATTTTGAAAAAATATTATCAATTAAAGCTATGATGATAAGAACATTATGACCTTTGTTAAAGTCATGCTAATTGTTGCTCTGTAAGTCATAACTTATAATGCGGTTAGATAGCACAGGATATGAAGCCCTTCCTAGAACCTAAGCAGATAGTATAAGACAGATAAGATGATACAAGCTCAGCCAATTCATGGGACCTTGCTTATATAATGGTATAATTCTAACCATTTTCCAATTCATAGGTCCTTGCTTATATAATGGTATAATTATAACCATTTTCCAATTCATAGGTCCTTGCTTATATAATGGTATAATTCTAACCATTTTCCAATTCATAGGTCCTTGCTTATATAATGGCATAATTCTAACCATTTTCCAATTCATAGGTCCTTGCTTATATAATGGTATAATTCTAACCATTTTCCAATTCATGGGTCCTTGCTTATATAATGGCATAATTCTAACCATTTTCCAATTCATAGGTCCTTGCTTATATAATGGTATAATTCTAACCATTTTCCAATTCATGGGTCCTTGCTTATATAATGGTATAATTCTAACCATTTTCCCGTTCATGGGTCCTTGCTTATATAATTGTATAATTCTAACCATTTTCCAATTCATGGGTCCTTGCATATATAATGGTATAATTCTAACCATTTTCCCGTTCATGGGTCCTTGCTTATATAATGGTATAATTTTAACCATTTTCCCGTTCATGGGTCCTTGCTTATATAATTGTATAATTCTAACCATTTTCCCATTCATGGGTCCTTGCTTATATAATTGTATAATTCTAGCCATTTTCCCGTTCATGGGTCCTTGCTTATATAATTGTATATATCTAACCATTTTCCCGTTCATGGGTCCTTGCTTATATAATTGTATAATTCTAACCATTTTCCAATTTATGGGTCTTTGCTTATATAATTGTATAATTCTAACCATTTTCCCGTTCATGGGTCCTTGCTTATATAATGGTATAATTCTAACCTTTTTCCAATTCATAGGTCCTTGCTTATATAATGGTATAATTCTAACCATTTTCCCGTTCATGGGTCCTTGCTTATATAATGGTATAATTCTAACCATTTTCCAATTCATGGGTCCTTGCATATATAATGGTATAATTTTAACCATTTTCCAATTCATGGGTCCTTGCTTATATAATGGTATAATTCTAACCATTTTCCAGTTCATGGGTCCTTGCTTATATAATGGTATAATTCTAGCCATTTTCCCGTTCATGGGTCCTTGCTTATATAATGGTATATATCTAACCATTTTCCCGTTCATGGGTCCTTGCTTATATAATTGTATAATTCTAACCATTTTCCAATTCATGGGTCCTTGCATATATAATGGTATAATTCTAACCATTTTCCCATTCATGGGTCCTTGCTTATATAATGGTATAATTCTAACCATTTTCCCATTCATGGGTCCTTGCTTATATAATTGTATAATTCTAACAATTTTCCCGTTCATGGGTCCTTGCTTATATAATGGTATAATTCTAACCATTTTCCCGTTCATGGGTCCTTGCTTATATAATGGTATAATTCTAACCATTTTCCCGTTCATGGGTCCTTGCTTATATAATGGTATAATTCTAACCATTTTCCAATTCATGGGTCCTTGCTTATATAATGGTATAATTCTAACCATTTTCCAGTTCATGGGTCCTTGCTTATATAATGGTATAATTCTAACCATTTCCCGTTCATGGGTCCTTGCTTATATAATTGTATAATTCTAACCATTTTCCCATTCATGGGTCCTTGCTTATATAATTGTATAATTCTAACAATTTTCCCGTTCATGGGTCCTTGCTTATATAATGGTATAATTCTAACCATTTTCCCGTTGATGGGTCCTTGCTTATATAATGGTATAATTCTAACCATTTTCCCGTTCATGGGTCCTTGCTTATATAATGGTATAATTCTAACCATTTTCCCGTTCATGGGTCCTTGCTTATATAATGGTATAATTCTAACCATTTTCCCGTTCATGGGTCCTTGCTTATATAATTGTATAATTCTAACCATTTTCCCGTTCATGGGTCCTTGCTTATATAATGGTATAATTCTAACCATTTTCCCGTTCGTGGGTCCTTGCTTATATAATGGTATAATTCTAACCATTTTCCCGTTCATGGGTCCTTGCTTATATAATGGTATAATTCTAACCATTTTCCCGTTCATGGGTCCTTGCTTATATAATGGTATAATTCTAACCATTTTCCCATTCATGGGTCCTTGCTTATATAATGGTATAATTCTAACCATTTTCCCGTTCATGGATCCTTGCTTATATAATTGTATAATTCTAACCATTTTCCCGTTCATGGGTCCTTGCTTATATAACTGTATAATTCTAACCATTTTCCCGTTCATGGGTCCTTGCTTATATAATGCTATAATTCTAACCATTTTCCAATTCATGGGTCCTTGCTTATATAATGGTATAATTCTAACCATTTTCCAATTCATGGGTCCTTGCATATATAATGGTATAATTCTAACCATTTTCCAATTCATGGGTCCTTGCTTATATAATGGTATAATTCTAACCATTTTTCAAAGAACAGGAAGAGTGCCAGCGCTTATGTAAAATTAAATGTGCTAAAGTGGAAGTGAGACAAATATTCCACAAGGTTCAACAAACTTATGAATTAAACTTGATGGCTTTCAGTTTATGTCTTGATTAGTAACATGAGATAAGAGAGTGGTATATAATTCCTTAAGTATGCTTCAGAGACTTCCATTAGAAAAATGAGGATAAGTGATGAAAACACATTGATTTTTAGTTGATACTGAAACATATCAGTAATTATCTTAAGATCAGAAATTATGGATAACCATTTGAAATGTCAGGGTCTGCTTTAGTGAGTCCCATAATGCTGATACTATATGGCTGAAAAAAAACAGACTTACATATACTAAATCTGAGATGACCATTTCTCAAAATAGTTTATTTTCTCTTAGGCATGGTGATCTCAGATTTAGTATATATGTGTGAGTCCTAACTAACTCTGTCAAATGGTACTCTGGTCAACATCTGTTTAATCAACACAATTTAGTCGGCCAAACAGATGATCAACACGTGTGTAAGATCGACAGTCCCCAGTTAGGAGAATATACCCTTTTCCCCAGTGATTGTGCAATCTTGGAGTTAGAATGTCTAATTAGCAAGAGGTGTGCCCCCACTGCAATAAGTGCTGCTTTCTTTCTGGTTTTTTTTTTAAGTTTTACATGAGCTGAGATTAATTCTGTGTGCGTGAATAGTAGCGAGTTGGCATACATAATTTCAGTCAATTTGTTTTGACATTATGCACATCATCATAAATGGTTTTCAGTCAATTTAAGCAGATATACTATTCCTCGAATGACCGTTTCACCGAAACTGAAACGGCCGAGCATACTTTCGTGAAAGTGCTTTTCACTGAAAAAGCACTTTCACAAAAGTATGCTTAAAAGTAGAGGAAATAGTGGGGGAATGGATGTTGATGAGATTGTAGTACAGTGGGGATAAGGGAATATTTCCTTTTCTCCACTGTAGTGTGTTCTCGGAGTGAGAATATAAAAGTAGGGGATGTGTAGGGGGCACAGCCCCCCACATGGGGGATGCAGGGGGGGGCTTTCCCCCCTACATAAATGTTAGTTGTGTGTTTTTTGTTTTTTTTCTTTTCTTTTTTTTTTTTTAATATTTTTTCAGGGACTTTAGTGAAAGTGCTTATTTGGTAAATAGCGCTTTCACTAAAGTGTGTTTGGTAGATGTGGATTCGGCTATTGAACTTTTGTTCAATAGTACGAGATCCACATATATATGAGTTCAGGAGGTGTGGAGGCTTGCCCCCCCCTTGCACTGGGGGTGCAGGAGGCTTGCCCCCTGTAAAAAAGAAGTTTAAGAGGGAAGAGTGATGTACCAGAAATGATAGGCTTAACAGAGGTAGTGAAGGATGTCCAGATGGCATTGTTGACCAACAGAGATTATGCCAAAACATCAAATCTGGGAGAAGTAGGAATCCAGAGGTAAAGAAAAAGGTGCCTGATTTCAGGTGAGAGGATTATGCTAAAGAGGCGGCGTGTGTCAAAAGACGAGGTAGAGTTCTTAGGCAAATACAGAGTTGAGCACTGTGGATCAAAACTGGAGAAGTCAAGCCTGTAGAGAATGTAATAAGGAAAACAGGGAAATGAAGCAAAAGCCAAAGTGAGTGTGATGGAATGTGAGTGACCAGTCATAAGGGCAACCAAATTGCTATACAACATGTGGAAGTAAGGAGGTATGTAGGAGAAGAACATGGAAGAGACTTAGAGAAAGGAGACAAGCAAAAGGTCAGCAAAGAAGATTTAAGCATTAAAGGCACAAACTGAAAATGAGGTAGAAGAAAGTGTAAAGAAGGGAGGAAAAGGCTTGTTAAGTATACATGAGGGGGTAGACCTTCTGAAGTATAATGGATGGAATGGAGATTGTGGAAGATAACGAAAAGTAGTTATGCACGTTGCGTGCCATGCTGGAACATGAGCAGGGCAGAGTAGAGGGAAAGCAGGATCCCCAGCCAAGGATCTTCAGTAGGTCTGTGCCAGTGCAGCTGTGACTGAGAAGAGGAAGGCAGCAAGATTAGCACTACTGTGAAAGGGAGGCAGGAAGAAGTATGGTAAAGTAGAGGTGATTAACAGAATGGCCGTGGCAGGGAAGGTCATTGAGAGAATCCACTGACAAGGCTGAATACTTTCCTAGAAGGCAGCAACCTCCAGGAAAATAGCCAGGATTTGTTCAGGGGAGATGGATCTACCAATTAAATATAATCAAGTTTATGACCTGATTTTAGCAAAATTAACAAGTGAGTTCCAGTAAATGTTGTGTACCTGAGCTTCAGCAAAGTCTTTGGTTGGGTCATTAACAGCTGGTTAATAGGAAAACTGTGGTTAAGTGGTCTTAGGTGGGGCTAAGTGTAAGAGCAAGGTTGAGGAGCAGGTTGGTGACATGGTTAGATGATATGACAGGGGGCTGTGCTGAGAAGAACAGTGTCATAGATAAGGGAAACACCTATTTCATATCCTTAGAGTCTGCATTTCAGACATATTTTATTTTACTTTTTACTTTACATTTCTTAAAAACTAGTGAACAAAATCAGCCTCTTTACTGATTATACAAATAAAGGTGCAGCAGTGGATAAGTGTAGGGGTGCATTATAAAGAAACACTTAAAAACTGTAACCATGTGGCCAGGAAAAAGTGGCAGTTGAAATTCATTACAAACAAAGTAAAATACTGGACTAGGGACACCAGGTAGTGGAAATATTGGTGACAGAGAAGGAAAAGCATCTGAGTTTGATTATGACACCTGAGCTGGATTACCACAAAAAGACTGAAATGGCTATAAAAACAGAGAACAGAATGTTGTTTTGCATCCTCAGAAGGATAGACTCTAGAAGCAAGAAGGTAATGTTCTCACTCTGCCAGACCCTTTTCATGCCACACCTTCAATACTGTGTGCATTTCTGGAGATTTTACAAAGATGGGGGACAAAAGATTGTTATGGGATTGATAGGAAAGCTGTGGGGTGGAGTGAAGATGAAAACATACATATATACATGCAGATTTTAGGTATGGGCAATAATGACCTTCTAGCCTGCAAATATTCCAGGATAATCATTCCCATAATAAGTGCCCAAGCTGTTTTAAAAATATCTAAACTAGCATTTGCTTTAATGTAATTTGGTAGTCTATTCCTTGCATCTGCTATCCCAAATGACCAATTCATACTTCTCTCATTCCTATATAATCTCTACATATGTTGTCTTATGATTCTGTACTACTTTTTGATAACCGCAGACATTTCCAGTCTTTAAATGCCCTTTATACCTGAATAAGGTCCCCTGTTAAATATCTATATAAGATGCTGTACAAGTTCAGATATTTGTAGCTGCGGTGGTGGTGCTGCGGTAGCATTGTCACCTCACAGTCAGATGCTGTCCGGTTCGATTCTCAGCTAGAGCGTCTTCTGCGTGGAGACATGCGTGAATGGGCATACCTTCGTTGAAGATTGTGCATCAGGGCTGGTAACGCGGCAGGTAAAAATCAACTACCAATCAGTAGCGGACTGGAGTTCTGCTGTGGTGACCCCTAACTGGGAAAAGCCGAAAAACACAATGACAAGTTCAGATATTTAAGTCTTTCATAATAACAAATTTTCACATTCATTGATTCCCTTGGTATATTTCCACTGTGTTCTTTCCAATTTACTCATACATTTTTTCTCATAAGGTTTCCATATTGTTATTCCATACTCAAGTTACGTCTAATGTAACTTACAATGATTTAATAATTTCTGATTTCCTAGACTTTAAAAATGTTTTATACAACCTATAGTTTTATAGTTATTACTAACCAATTGGTTGATATTAATAGAAAAACTGAAATTTGGATCTAGCTATATCCCCTTGACCTTAAATGAATTTACATTTTCAATTACTGTGTGCTGCATTAAATATTCACGCTTCAGTATATGTATTCCAAATCTCATATACTTAGTTTTTGATGTATTTATTAGCATATTATTCTTCTGTGCCCAAGCGGTCAATTTTGCCAAATTCTTTTGCGGGCATACCCTATCTGTAACACGCGTAATTAGTTTACCTATTTTCAAGTCATGTGCATACAGACTGCAGAACACCTCAGATAAAAAACAGCTGAAAGATAAAACCCAAACAAGTATTGCCCTATGACAGAGCCTTGTGGTACACCTTGGGTGTAACCTAGACTTTTACTTGCCTAATGGCGGTACGATACTTGTCATGTCCTATGTGTAAGCCATACAGCTATCCATCTTACCAATATTATTTAAATACCAATTTATTAATCAGTATTTTTGTGTATGACCCCATCAAAGACTGACATTAACCCCAGGATTCATGAACCTTGCGCCAGGCGCCCGCATAGCGTCGGCGTTATAAAGCCAAATATGGCCACCGAGCGATTCAGGTATGAATCAATCCCACGTGCACTACCGGCGTGCACCGGACCTGCGCCGCCCCCGGCGTAGGTATGCTAATCACACTGTGTGCGGTATTGCACCATGCAAATGAAGGCAAATAGCGATCCACGAAGTGGGGCAGGCGTAGCGTAAGGGCACGGCAATGTAAACCAAAAAAAAACGGTTTACATTTACCCAAACATGACGAAGGAGTAACGGAAGGCTGTCAACGTCAGGTATCATACAGGTGCAATATGCCAATGGCGAAAGGCACCGAGAATGTCCAAAGAAAACATGCACAAACTGTAAATAATGGCATAAATGTTATGTATGTAGAAACCACAGCAGAACCCCCGGATATGTGCACAGAAGGTGCAAAGCAATGAAATAATATGACAATGTCCTAAAAGAGCTGTATAATACACATCAGCTGCACAGCCACCACACACCATAGTATGTATGGAAAGCCTCAACCCCAGCGCAAGGGTTGTCAAGGAGTGGCGGCAGTGTTCGGTGCCGTAACCATGTATTAGCAGTCAATGCCATGCAAATGAGGCAGATAATAGTGAATCGCAAAACCGGCGCCGGTGTAAGGATGGAGCAAACGGCGCAGCGGTACTACACCGAGGAGTGGCCTACACGGGATACATGTCAATCGCAGAGGGGTGTGCCACTGTAGGAGGAAGCATATTGGAGGCCAGCAAACATGGGCTGTACAATGCACATCACAGCAGCAGGATCGGCGTGCGAGGAAATAGATGCGCTGAGAGTACATAATGCCCGCATAGATGCATGTGCACGAGGATGACTACGTTCCCCAACCCAGTCATGTGACGGCCTCCCCGTCAACAACCACGGATATAGGAAGGTAATGCGGAGAATATGAGGAAATGCGGAAGCAGTGTAATTGGAGCCGTAATGAGCAATCAACACCAATCAATCCAGGAAGGGCAAACGGCGGCAGCTGACAACTCTGCATGCAGACTCCTGCATAACGGGAAAGGGGAGGCATATGAATGTAAAGATAGTAGGGGATGTAGTAGAAATGCAAAGAGCAAAGAACCGAAATAGCACAGCCAAGTACAGAGGTAGCATAACGGCGGCAGACAAAATGCATCATATGCCATGTGCCTGCAGGATGCAGTAATGTAAGATGCAAAGCTAAGCCAATGCAGGCAACTGTAATGTAACACTAAAGGCAATACCGTTGCAGTTGCAATGGTAAAACACCAAAGATAATCCACAGATACGGCTGCACAGACACACCCAATGACATCACCGGGTATACAGCACAACAGTATAAAGTGTGAATGCACACAACACACAGCGCGATTTCCCAAACGCCGCACCGTAGGGTGTAAACACACGGGGAACTTTTAATATGTATATGTTGGGTGCCGCCGTGGCCGTGATGCATAGGTATGTGTCAGAGACAGATGAAGTTGCGGAGGAGGGTGCCGACAACTACCGTAGGCCTCACAGGAGAAGGAGAGTGTTCAGACCAAGGGTGACCTACCAGGGGCTGCAAGACCTGGAGATAGTAGAGCGCTACAGGGTGGACAGGGACACATTACAGCAAATAGTGGAGCTGTGCCGGCCACGCCTGAGAACAAGAGACAACAGAGGGGAGCCCATCCCAGTGGACACAAAGGTATGTGTGAGCTTGCGAATACTGGCTACAGGTACCTTTCAAAGGTCAACCGGGGATATAATGGGTATCTCACAGGCATCAGCATCTAGGGTACTACACCAGTTCCTGGATGCCATGTTACGACATGCCCATGAGTATATAAACTTCCCCAGATCTCAGGAGGAGTTGGCTAGCAATATGCGCCACTTCCACCGTGTGGCACAATACCCGGAGGTCCTGGGTGCGATAGACTGTACGCACATAGAAATCAAGTCACAGCCCGGGGAGCAGGGTAGACGCTACATAAACCGCAAGGGATACCCCTCCATCAATTGCCAGGTCGTGTGCAATGCGCAGGGCATTATCATGGATGTGTGTGCTGGCAGCCCTGGAAGCTACCACGACTCCCATATCTTGCATGCCTCACAGCTGCATCAGGTATTCGCCAGGGGGGACATCACACAAGGTCACCTTGTGGGGGATGCTGGCTATGCACTGGAGCCGTGGATGATGACACCCATCAGAAATGCACACACACACATGCAAGAATGCCATAATGAGGCACACGCACAAACCAGAATAATCATCGAGCGTGTGTTTGGGATGTTGAAATCACGGTTCCGGTGCTTGGATACATCCGGTGGAGCCTTGCAGTGCTCTCCAGGCACATGTGCCCACATATTCATAGTATGTTGTATGCTACACAATATGATTCTGCAGAAACAGCTGCTGCAGGGACATAATGGTGTAGGGCCACCAAGCCCGCCATAACTGCCAAGGCAAGCACAGGCACAGGGAGTTCAGCGCCATGAACACACTGTGCCAGCCCCAGTAGGTAGACGGAGGCGTACCCAATATGCCTACGCCCTGGCAAAGAGGGGACGCATAGCACATACTTTGACAGCGTAGGCCCCATGGATTGACACCTCCTTACCTGCACACACAGTGAAATGGACGCCACACAAACATGTCCGCCCGTAATGTGTACCGTATGGCCGGACCTATGTGTGACTCCAACAAAGGCACCACCCAAACACTGCACACCCAATAGCCAGCAGAGCATGGAACACCAACACCTCAACCGCACGCCGGTTCTACAGCAGACGGCGTAGCCGTATGCTTCCACTATCACCGCAAGTCGACTACATATGTACTTATGTGCATACACAGATACGGAAATAGATATCAGTACACACGTAGAAATATATGTACACATACACAGATATAAAGTACAACAGGTTAATATGGAACCCAGGGATGCAAGTTTACAGATAAGTAAGACGCGAAATCTCCACATAGTAAACATAGTGAACGACAACCCGATCATCCGGGAGGGTGGGCAGAGCAGGGAACGCCAGCCATGGAAATGTCAACCTGCATCAATACATATCCATGGGTCGGGATGATCACCAGGCCACGGTACATTAACGGGATATGTGCGTGTCATATCCATAGGATATGAGTGCGGAGGTACACGCCGCCAGCGATGCGGCCAACGTAGGTACTGTGTGCAACCGTCGGTGCGAAAGCGGCAACCATACCTGTCAAGTGTACGTCATTATGAGGAACGTACCTCATTTGGGGTCTAAAACAGTTCATGTTCCTCGCAGTTCCTCAAAGTTCCACATTGAAATAGTCTGTCAAACATTCATTGTTAGGAATGTATTTAAATGACATCCTGGTAAATAGAAATTAATCATAGTAATTCATTAAAGGTTCTTCTTTGTAAGTAAATCAGCATATTTTAACTATCCTATGACCTTCTTAGCTGAAGTTGTTAGTAAGCCATTAGTATGTGTTCCACATTTTGCCCATTTGTTCCACATTATGAATGTGTGTGTTCCTCATTTTGGAAATGGAAGGTTGAGAGCCATGGCGGCAATACGTGTATGTGTGAGGTGAGGTTGTCGTGTGTTCCGCTGTGTGTGTGTAATGTGTGTGCCACTGTAAAATGTGTATGTAGGTGACATGTCACAGGCGGAGTGTAATAACATGCGTAGGCATACAGTACAGGAACCATAGGCGTATGTACAGCAGTACCCACAAAGTAGTACTGACATCTCCTCAGTGGCTATGCGCGTGGTGACGTAAAACGATGCAAAGCGGAAATGTCCCAGAATGTACCACAGGGCCATAGCCAACAGGAGATGCAAAGGACGCATGTACAAACCATGACCATATGTATGGCGGCCATATGGCAGACTCAACACGATACGTCAGCAACGTTACACAGCATCAGGCATGTACGGCGAAAATACGAATGTGCTATCCTGGCACCGATCGTGGACACTCACGGTCCCGTAAATACCGCTGTGTGTTCCACGACCGTTAAGTAAGCAAGCGCCACACGAATAGGAGGCTACCGGTAGCATACAGGCCATCCCAAGTACAGGACCACAATCACCGTAACTATCAGTGACAAAATGCCAATGGATAGTAGGCACGGATGAACATCCGCAGATATATAACCGATGTGAAGGAGGAATACGTGCAGGAAGCACACATGCAGGCGATACCGACACCACGACATCAACAAAACAAACATTCCCAGAACAACAGACAGGTAACCTGCAGCTCCCCAAGCAGGGATGGAGCACACACACAAGCATATCTTGTATGTATAAATGCAAGACCCACACCCGTACCCGTCACCCACATCCGCAGATATACCCCATCGCACATATCAAAGGGATAACAGCCAAAACCGTAGCAAAAACATACAGGCAGTCAATGACAGCGGCATACCCGCAACAAGCTGCGTGGGAAACACTAGCAGCAGCTGATGCATCCTTGCATCCGTTGTGTACAGGAATATAACAGCTATGTTACACATCTGAATGCACAACGCCATCGACAGCCGCCGCCAGGACACGGACACCCACATGTCGAACAGAATACCATACCCAACACACACAATCCACGGCTAACACCACAGCGTAATGTACCTGACACCACACATAGCGTATGCAGTCACACAAACATGATACAATACATACCATCCCCACGAAGGTAGTGCAAATAACTAACGGCCACACGAGGAATGAACCATGGCCTAGTTTTGCGGGTAACGTACGAATGGAGGAGGATCACCAGTGATATGCGCATAACTACACCGAGGAACAGCTATTGGCGTGATGAACCCACATGCCTCAGGTGACGACGAATAAAAGGAAGACTCCCTGGATATTCAAACCGTATGTTCATACCGAACACAAACTGACTCGAAAGGAAGTAGTTAGAGGAAGATATTGACGAATACAGAAGCAAAGGCCGGAAAGGTATGTCGAACCCACGAGATGTACTGATGTGTAACGCATGATACGTATGACTAATCTGCACTGTATGTGAACGATGTGTGTAAGTAAAGATACCTGTCCATTAGGCAGAGAGTGGTGAAAGGTGGTTATGTAATGCTAAGCCGCGGAGCATACCAACGACTGTGGACAACATGTGCACAGCAGTGGGACAACATGTACACAGACGTGATAACCCAAGGTCCGCCATAGGGATTCCAAACACAGAACAATGCCACCACCCACGCTGATGCTGTCAGTGGATATCGAACAATGAAGTGCCACAGCAGGGGATAGGACATGTATGTATAGTGTCACAGCACACATGTGCATGGGCATATACCGTCGATGTCATACGGAATGTGCGCACGACGCGTATCCCTCGCAGTAGGGGTGACTATGTCAATTATGTGTAATGCAAAGCTGTCATGATGGATATGTTCAGAAATCATAGACAGTATCACAGGCATAGCATGCATGATGGAGGGATGGCCTAATGTTATGTACATAAACAAGATATGTATGGCCTGCACATATGGGACAGAGTAGTAGCAGAATAGGTACCCGAAATGGAGGGAACAGCAAGTAACCATGTCCAAACGTTCTGTAGCAGGTGCAATGTGTGCAACAATGATGTCCGGTAGGGCCGTGTGTAAACACATGTGCAATGTACACAGTAGTGTCACCCCCCCATGGTAGTGTCCACTGAACGGCAGAGGTGGATGTCAACTGTATGTCTATACAGTACTTCCGCTGTGGTGGTACCATGGGTCTGTGTCACCCTACCAGCAAGGGAGCTATCACATGACTAGTGACACAGTGTGTCCCTGTGGGATGTGCACAGGACCTATGTCCCACAGCACGGTGTGTGTCCAGTCTGTGGATGTCACACAGACGCCCAGGCTGAGCAATGTGGCATGTGTGCACACATGCAGGAGTGCTCCTCCCACCCTGCCCACTGCAAACGCCATGTAGGAGTACTACATGCATCAGTAATGCGGAGAACATGGCCCATGGCAGAGTAGATGACACCCCTGTGTTAGTGGTATGCAGGTGAGTACAGATGTGTTACATGACTGTCATTTGCATATGTAAACTGTCTGTGCCGGGTAGACATCACAGCATGACTATACTGAGACATGTAAAGTTGTATCCATTGTGTAAGGTACACC
The DNA here is from genome assembly GCF_019279795.1 of Protopterus annectens. Classification (NCBI taxonomy): domain Eukaryota; kingdom Metazoa; phylum Chordata; order Ceratodontiformes; family Protopteridae; genus Protopterus; species Protopterus annectens. The sequence continues at coordinate 718,789,206 of NC_056751.1, read as the reverse complement.
ACATATGTGTTATTGTAACACTGCCCACGTGTACATGTGTGTATGGCACAGGTACAAGGGCACCCAATGTATCAGCTAGACATACGGTCCAGAAATGCGTGGCCCTGCACATGTGTACCCACACCATAGTGGAATATGGCAACCACAGCACCATGTGGGGCATGTGTGTGTACAGCAACCATGTACAATGTGATATGCATGTATAGGGACAGTATCCATGTGATACACACTGCATGACTGTCACTATGCAAAGGTGATATGTATGCACTATGTGTGATGTAACTGATGCAATGATATCTACATGATATATCTGCCACACTGACACCTGTATGGTTGTTAGCAATATGAGTAGGATGAGCTAGAATGCTGCCAGGTATGTAGATGTGGTATATGTAGGCATGGACAATACTCTGTGACAGCATGTAGTGTATGTAAGCAAATAGTGAGCATGAGGGGCCACATGACTGAGTACTGTGCAATGTCACACGTACCTGACTTGTTGTAGTTAGCATGATATGCCTGCACCACTGTGTGACCTGTACAGGAGGCACATGGCGTAACATCCTGAGACATAGGGTACGATGTGATGCTGGATGTGTACATTGGCAATACCATAAAGTGGAATGGCACTGAAGGGCAAAGAGCAGATAATGTCTGATTTGATACCCTCTGTACCACACCAACCACCCATGCAATAGTATGACAGGTGGCCAGCATGTGGATGTGGTGTGCTGTGGTGCACAGAAGCCCAACAAGGGTGCCAGTAAAGGCATGGAGGTTGTCAATGAGTGTGTGAAGCATGTATGTCAGGATGTGGCCCAGTGCCATACTGAATGGCCCAGTCATGGGTGTACAAATGCAGCCCCATACGTGCAATGCAGTACCACCCATGTGTAGTGTGATAGATGTGGCAGTGTGGTGGTCAGGGTACACAACGTACATGAATGGGCTAGCAGTCAATGCAGTGTGCTGCTGCAGAGACATGTAACAGCCAGGTTGGCGGGATACAACAACTACGGAGATTGGAGGTGACATTGGGACTGTGTTCTCGGACATAACGTGTGCATGGCAGTACTATGTATGTGTCCACAGGGTTAATACAATGTCCAGCCATGGATTGGAACCCTGTAGTGAGTGAGAGTGTGTATTGTTGGTAGGTACCCCATTGGCAGGCACGATGCCAGCAACATCTGTGTTGGCAATGCCTGCATGACTGTTGTATGCTGCATTGAATGTGGATGTAGTCAAACAGCAGAGACATACCACCACACTGCGTGAGGGCCCACACTGCAATGTATGGCAGTCATGTGTAGGTAGCTAGCTGTGGAGTATGTGATGCACCATGAGGACACACCATGACTGTCAAGTGACACACCACACACATGTGAACATAACTACCGTGCAACAGCCTGCACATGTGCCCATACAGCACGTGTGCATGGAACAGGAATACCACTGTGGCGTCTGTGAAAAGGCCAGTACCACCATGTCTCTGTGTGGAATAGCATGGTCCCTACCAGTGCGTAAATGTAGCAGAAGTGCACTGTGATCAGTGTCGGCATAGTCACGTAGACTGTCCATCGTACGGGGTGCCATGCCATCAACTACCTCTGTCAGTGGATGTCGGTAGTACCGGCTGTAGAGCGTATGTACCATGCATGCTGAGATGGTCGTGTGTCTAGGGTGTGGCTAGCAGGGCTGAGAAGCATGGATGTTCAGCAAACAGAGGGGGGATGTGTGTAGGCATAGCACACAGACACATGGAGGTTTGGTGCATGCCGAGGGTAGTGTAGGTATGGTATGTGTCGTGTAATGTGTCACCCAGCTATGCGTACTGCATGGCCAAGCATGTGTGGGTACATGGGAGTCCATACTAGGGAAGTGCGTGTTGCTGTCAATACATAGCAGTAGCAACTGTCCTAGGTGCAATGTACAGTATGCCAACACGGCCAGCATGTAACCTGTGGTGTACAGTGTATTCACTGTCGCGTGTCACAATGTGTGTAGCGGTCACGAACATGGGTATCTGAACATGGATTACCTATGATGCAATGTGTCTTGGGAATATACAGTATGTGTGTAAATCACTGTGTGGTGTGGGAACCACCCACCCGTGTGTTGCAGTCCAGGTATGTGCCTGGGAGGTATGATCTGTGTACAATCTGGACTGGCAGGTGTGCCGTGTAGGGCATGGAGGCAGGTCCCAGGCACTGCAGATAAATGACATGCGTGCCGTACTGTGTGTGCAGTGCTTGTGTACAGCACAGTGGAGGGTGTAAGCATTGTCACACATCACTGCATGCTGTGCCTACCTGTGACAGCCCTGCCGGAGACAGACATGTGACACCGCTGCACAGGCAGCATAGCATGTGAAGATGTACATGTGGGCTGCACACCTTAGGCAGATGTCCACAGGTCATGTGTGCCACGGTAGTGTGGTTGAACACGACTATCAGACTGGACAAACACCACATGCCTGCATAAGTACAGTATGACCATAGTCAACAGTCCCAGTGACAGAGTAGGCCAATGTACAGTATCCCTGCGTGCAGACCACTGGCTACTGGACACCTGGCTAGACACACACCCGGAGGGTTAATTCACCATTGAGCCATCACATGTCCCAGTCCATGTGGGCCGTACAATGTCATCACAGGGTGGTCACAATAGCAGGTGGCAAGGCAGACACGGTGTACCAGGTGATGTGTCATGTGTGCATATGTCGAGTAGCACAGCTGTTCACATGTCTGCAACATACTGGTGCACAATGTATACTGTTACATGATGTATGGAACTGCACTGTCACCCACTACAGGGCCATCTGACACAGGTGTGTTGTGACAGGTGTAACCCATGTTTGCACAGGATACACACCGCTGTTGTAGGCAGCCATGCTGGTGGCTACCAGTGATATATGCAGTGGTCATACAGACATACCGTACACAGTGTTCATGCAGGAATGTCCATTGTCGTGGATGATGTGCTGCTATGTGAATGTAGGTGTGTGTTGTGAATGTTACACATCCAGATGACACCATCTGGCGCAGTCATGGTTGTCAACACCAGTACACACATCCACAGCAGTCAGAACCCAGTCCTGACAATGTGTGTCAGTCACCCTCGTACTGTGTGACATATGTGCACATGGTGGAACACCTCCCACTGTCATCTAAGATGGCTACATGATGGCCAGAATGTGCTGTGGAAATGTACAATGCTGGTAGCCCAATGAAGTACCTGGAATCACACACAGTACGCTATGGCAGCCATGTAAACCATGCACAACAATGACCGCCCAACAGACACAAACAATGCATTGACACATGGAACATGTGCACATGACAACCCCCAATGAGGTATGTTGCACATATTGATGTACAATTGTCATCTATGGCCATAGCATGGATGCAGACGCACATACCCCACAGGTAGTACCATGTGATGTAGGTAGGGGGGCATTGCTCGTGTACATGTGACAGTAGCTGTACAAACACATGTCCTGCATAGCCGTCATGTAGGGGTAGCTGTGGTATGTGACCGCTGGACATGCCCGTACAAATGACCATGTCCCACAGGAGATGTGTTATGTGTGTACCACATGTGATGTGCTGACAACAAGCTGTGACGTGTACGGCTGCTGGTGTACCTGTGTGACATTGTCTGTGATGGGTGCAAAGGCATATAGTATCGTATTGCATGCCCACAAGCCCCACATAGGTGCATAGCCTGAACATACAATACAAGGAGTGTGTGGGATGATAGCAACCCACAGGAGGAGATGGGTATGGATGGCAGCCCACAACCACATGTGTGTGTACGGTGTTCACGTCCACGACACATGAGCATCTGAGAGGCTAGTGTTACAGCTGTACAGGGTTGCATGCATATATGTTCAGCAACATCCCTGTGTGTCCCACCACTGGCCCGTGGACCGATGGACACCAACCAAATGTGCAGATATGAGATGTGCACAGCACATCACAGATGCCTACTGTAGAACAGGCTTACCGTGTAGACATGTGCACAGTAGGTCTGCGCCAGCTGCAGTCAAACATGTTATGTGCTGAACCACACCAATAGTCCAGGCCATGCCACAGATGGACGTGCATGCATCTGTGTATGTATGGCTGTGAATGTCTCCGGCATAGCAATATAGCTGTGTCACCGTTGTGAACAACAATATGAATGGGTTGTATGTGTGAGGGGTGCGTCATACGTGTATGGTCTGATCGACGATACCATCAGTGACCCTGCTATGTGAACATCCCTGTCCCCATACATGGATACCTATGCTGTGCCCAACACCACATTCACAGAGGGAGGGATGGCGGTGTGTAGTGCAGCAGCAGACATGGGGTGGCAGCAGGCACTGGATGTACACATATGTGGTACCCACATCAGTGCAGGCAACCATCCATGTGCACGGGATAGCGGTGTGTGTCCACATACAGCACTGTGTTGATCAATATCCCAGCACATAGCACCTGCCAGGGTTACAGTGTATGCATGGATGTGTGATACCTGCATGCACCAGACACACCCTCAGCAAGCAGCATGCAGCATACCTCGCTTGAGGCCAGTGTCCACACCATGGCGATAGACATGTTGAATGTCCATATACACATAGCAATGACATATGGAATGGACAGCCACCCTGCCAATATCATCAACCCCAGGTGGATCACAACCCAGTGCCATGTATGTGGCATACCCTGCCATACCATGCAGACCTGCCCAGCAAGGCTGCATGAGCTATCACAGTCCTACATGGTGCAATGGACAAAAGGCACTCTCACTATCAACCATACACAGCAGTAATGTGGCGGTGATGCACCCTGTGGTGTTACAGGTGCTGTGTGATGCTCTGGACAATGTGTGTGTGTACATGCTATGCATGGCCTGTCCTGCTAATGTGTCATGGTTACACATTGCCCTATGTCTATCACATGTGCAACACAGGTGAGCTGTGGCAAGTTGTCCAACACCCGTACAGTGCTGTGTGGATGTACATGGCACAACACATGCATGTGCAGGTGTCCATGTGTATGTGTACAGTGCCACTGCTGGCGTTCACAATGGCTACAGACGTGATGTGTACTGACATATACACAGCGTCCAGGTGAACAGTAGCACCGACGTCACATGGGGACCTATGCCAAGTGATATGGACACAGGTGCAGCCAGGTACACATGTCCACAGCAGGCTAACATCTACATGGTGCGTGTACAGTGTGATGGGGTGGCACACAGATATGATGTGACACCCACTGCTCAATGGTGTGAAGCCAACACATCGGCTGTGTCACTGCCACGATGCCTTTCACAGATTACTGTGCAGATGTCGTACTTGTCATAGCAATGTATTTCCAACAGTATGCCAGCACAGCAGTGTAAATGTGACCTGCCACCATCATTATGTCTTACAGATAATGCCACGTTCCCGGCTTCCCGCTTTCAGTCGACAGGAGGAGGAGGTGATCATCCCATACCTCCATACTAATCATGACGTGTTATTCAGTCATGTGCCACAGCAGGCACAGGAACGACAGGAGATGTGGGAGGAGATGTGCAGGAGGGTGAACAGCCTGGGCGGATACAACCGCACTTATCAGCAGATCCGCAGGCACTGCACAGACCTGATCCGGCATGCAAGACAGCGTGCCGCTGCAATCGCCAGACAACAATGTGGGACAGGTGGTGGGCCACCAACCCAGCCCCCACTCACAGCCACGGAGGAGCTCCTGGCCAGTCTGGGGACACCCACGGAACAACACGCAGAAACCCATGCGTCCATCGTGGAGGTGGGTGTCTCCCGAACTATGAGCTTGGAGCTGCATGGTAAGTCAGTGTTGCATGTTTGTATGATAAGCGACGTGGGGGTGGGTGTCATAGTACAACACATAATATAGCAATACATGCCAGGTATATGGCCACACAAGATGCATACTACAGTATGCTATGTTGTGTTAGCAGACATGTGCATAGCACATGCTAACTCACAGATGCATGATGTGACATGCACAGTGCTGACTGTGGCGATAGTAATGGATAATGTGTATACCTTTGTGTCATCCCTTTACAGGTACGTCTGGCGTGTCGCAAACACAAGGGTCTGTTGCAGGTAAGTCTGTTGCTAGTCAAAGGCATGATATGGTGTATTGATATTCCCCATGTGTCCAGGCATGACATGCACACCTGTGTGTGCCCCAGTCACGGTATACAGGTTGCACCACCCGACACACACACCACCCATGTACAGTAGATACAACCGTTAGCGTAGAGTGGCATGACACCACATGACCTATTGGTGTGTTACGTGCATTCAGCTATGCATACAATGGTGTAGGTGTTCCACAATGGCTGCATGTGTAGTATGCATCGGTATGCCTCTGCAGTATGCACACAGTACCACATAGTGAGCTGTGATCTTGCCAGAGCACAGGTGTTACCAATGTGACCTATGCCCCTGCATCGGGTGCACACGTTGTGACATGGCACATGCCATGTCCCATGCACGTGGATGTCTGGCTGCAACATTTTCACACCATGACATGACCTATGCATGACATAGCAGACATCCACACTGTCTGCATATCTGTAGGGAATGTGACACCTTACACTAGTATGGTTGTATGTCACATGGGCCACCACAGGGCCGTGTGCATGATGTCCACCACACACAATTGTCAATGACCCAGACAGACAAGGCCATGGTCGATACCTACAGGCATGTTGCCACACAGTACATCCACAGTGGGTAGTCACCATTGCACCCTGTACACACATAGTGGGCTCATCACTGTAGTGGACCCCCTGGACATCCGATGTAGTACACCAGTGACATGGAATGCCTCTCCACAGCTACTACAGGTGCCTCCAATGTCCACCATATACGTGCTGCTGAGCAGCTGAACTGACTTACAGACATGGCAATGTAATGCGTCCAGGTCACGCATCGCACAGAAACATAACTGTGTCCTGCTACTGTGCAGTGGCACAGTGCCCGCACTCCACACTGTACAGCTATGTACACAGCTCACACCAACCGCACCTGCACAGACATCCCTGTTACCCATACATTGTATCTGTAGACTGTACACATAACACTGCACCGTGACAGCCATTGTGATGTGGTGCATGCGGTGGGACACCATCGTCACATGTCCACATGATACCACACATGTTTGCGGTGTACATGACATAGTGTCGGCAGCCATGTGTACTGTCAACTCGCCCGTGGCCACACGGTGTATCACGGTGATGCATGCAAACTACCATGAATGTGTGTACTGCATGCCTACTAAAAGACACCTGCCTGTTGTACTGTTCCCACCAGGGCAGTGTGCATACTGCCACTATGAATGTCTGGTCTACATTCACTGGTCTGTGGTGTGTGAATGCTGCATGCCACCTGCATTATCACATGCATGATGTGTGTGTGTGTGTGTGTGTGTGTGTGTGTGTGTGTGTGTGTGTGTGTGTGTGTGTCTGTATTGTAACCGATGGTATGTCTTTGTATTGACAGGTGCTGTAGGTGAGTTCCCCTCCTGCGGTCCATCTGATGCTAGTGTCCCCACAGATACTAGTGGTGATGACCATGTGCATGAGGCACAGGCAGGGTCGTCACAGGCAGACACTGTGCCATTGGAGAACATCACACTTACGTCCCCTTCATCCCTGCACATGGTTCAGATGCCGACACATACCCCAACACCGTTGCCCATAGATGACGGTCAGTCAGCGTCTGTTGGCACCGAGCAGGAATGTGTGGTGGCTGCAGAAGGTGTGGGTACACACGATGTTGCCAGTGTAATGACTGGTGCAGTGCCACGCAGGCATGTGGCAGGTGCTGCTCGTAGGGGGAGCACCGCTAGACATACACCTGCCGTACAGGGTGCAGCAGCTGGTATAACCAGACGCATGTTCCAGACTGTAATGGCGGCGCAGGCACGTGCCGAACGGCAGAACCAGGAAGGGCAGAGGCTGCAGAGGTCTGCAATCCGTTCCTTGAATGACAACATCCAGGCATTGGCGAATGCCCAACAGCATCTTGCCGATGTTCTGGATAGGAGATTGGGTGAGATGGCTGGTATCCTCGACCGAGGCATGGCCATCCTTGAGCGTGGGCTGTCCGTGCAGGAACACCAGGTAGGGGTGAGGCATAGGGCACGTGGCATGGGCCAGCAACACCACCTGGTGCAGGTCAGCGTGTGCGTGCCACCTCCCATGCCCACCCACACAGTGCTGGTAGCAGCAGCAGTGCAGCTGCTACTACACCAACCACACCAGGACAGAGCAGGCCACGTGGACGTGGCCCTGGACGGCCCCGGCGTGGGCACGTTTCCAGCGGACATGTGACATCGGAGAGTGGACAGTCCGTACCTCCACCCGGTCATGCCCGTGCGACCCCAGGCAGGCGCGGGTCACGTCGCCGCTGGCGGACACAGTGAGCCGTAACACCTGCACTGTACAGTCTGGGGCTGCCAAGCATACCCCGTGTAGGCATCACAGATGACTGAACTGTGTACACACAAACCCACACACAGCAAACACGACTGTAGGGCTCCACCACACCCACATGCAATCTACACAGTCATGCCCAGTCAATGCACAGGCCCTTACACACACACATGATGTCATCCATTGGTACAGCCCATGCCTGTGGCACATATCACCCTGTGCATATGATGAAGTCTCTGCCGCATAACTGTGAGCTACACCATCAGTGCACGGTTATGCAAACATATTCTGATGCACAGGGTGGACAAGATAGTGAGAGGTGTATGTGATACCTGTGTCCGCATAGTACGTGATGTGTATGTTGTGGTGTGTGTGTATGGCTGGTGACAGGTGTGTATGTGATGTGGGTTGTGCACTGACATCATGCAGCAGACATACCATGCAGGACAGGTGCAGCATTCATTGATCTGTGTACACAGTATGCATGGTGGTTACATGTGTAGCACCATGTTGGTTCAGTTAACCCGTATGACAATGATGGTGTACTTGCATGTGCCTACTGGGAGCACTGTAATTAGTTCCCCATGTGTAGTCGTGGGGTACCCACAGGCATGTCTGGCAACATCAGCATAGCACAGGTACCCGCAACCGGCATGGACCCCTACATAGGTACATAGGCGCACATGTACATAACAGGGTATGTGCCCTACGACATGTGTGGACCTAGCATGACTGTGTGTGGCTGCTAACACCCCTCAGGATGGGGATGCCACATCCATCAGTCCCCAGTCCCTCGTCCAGCACTGACACACAGATGATGCCTGGCGCATAACTATATTCACACATCCACACGTCATTATTACTCCTGGAAGAAGGCAGTCAGGGCCTTTCCTTCACATGGGCTGGCACTCCTCTACGTGTTGTAGGGGTCTCCGGCCGTTGACCCTGTTCCCCCAGCACGTCCCACTCATCTTTGTGGTGATGTGTCTGACAGTCGCTTCTGTGCCCGTGTTTGCCTGGAGCCTAGGAAGTGGAATATGCCCATGTCACCCAGGTCAGACATGGCCGTGTATGCCAGGCACAGATCACCACAGAGCAGATGTGCTGGGAAGGTTTACAGCCGGAGTCCCCTTGGTCGTGCAGCTTGTGACACATGTCCTAGCACCGTCATCCCCGCCTTGTGTAACGTTTGCGGTCCTTCCGAGTGCTGCAGGCGTCAGGTTAGCTACAGGCCAGATGTGCCATTGTACGCAGTCATTGCTCTGGTGTGTGATGTGTACAGGGTACAATGAACACCCCTGATGTGGATGCGATTCCTTCCAGACCAGGAGGCCACAGTGGAATGTCTTCACACCCACATTGCCATTGTGTGTGTTGACAGAGGTTACCGACAGGTGTGGTAGCCATTTCCATGAACATGTCCACCATCTTGAATGGCTTACCACCTACATGTGACATTGGGCTGAACATGTCCTTCACACTGGGTAGGTCTGCACCTTCTCTGGCATGTAGTAGCAGGCCATGGCTCTGGCACCAGTTATCCATGTCTATGACGCCCTAGGTGGATGTCCGTGTCACATGGGGTGTTGGGTATGGTGGCTGGTGTGTAGTCATCTGCATACCTTGTCTGCCACAATCCCCCTATGATTGCATGCACATTGGAAGGTCGAATGCCGTATGGCAGGGGGCCCAGGACTGAGCCCTGTGGGCCTCCACTGGAGACCAGATATGAGTGTGACAAGGCACCAGGAACACCAACCCTGTGTGGTGTGACCTCCAACCTTTCTGAGAAGCATCGGGTGACATATGTCCCCACATGTATGCTGGCGAGCCTTTCCATGAGTCCCATGTGGAGTGTGCTCTGAACGCTCCCACCAGGTCATGGTACTGTGTGCAAACCCGCGTATCCCCATCAATGGCCTTGGTGACCACTCCAGACAGGACGAGCAGGTTCGGGAGGCAGGATCCGCCCTTGACTATGTTGTTGTGGGTATGTTCTGGTATTGGCTGTACACCGCTGTCTGTATCCATGGCCACCTGTATGGACTCCACAGCTTTGCAGACAAGGCTTGTCAAGCTGATAGGGTGTGGCTGTCTACAGTCCATAAGAGCACTACCCTGGCATAGTGGGACCACAGATGCCATATGCCATCCATCGGGGACATAGCCCATAGTAAGGCTAACATGACACAGTGGCCGCATGTGTGGGCCGAGGGCCTCAATGAGGATGGGTAGCACACAGCCAGGGACACCATCGGTGCCCATTGGTGCTGTGTCAACCGCCATAGAGATATGGGATCACTCCAGGCCATATGAGATGTTTTGAGGCTACACTCTGGTGGGATGGATATGTCCCATCTTGCCGGGGGGGTGGGTGTATGCATGGAACATGTCCGCTGGTTTGCAGACAATGTCTGTGGGTGCAGTGACCGTTGTACCATTCTGGACCATTTCCGCACAAGTCTGTGTGCCCCAACCATGTCCTTACCACAGTTAGGGAAGGCCCTATGGTTGTCTCATGTGCCCTCTGCAGTACCACTCCCACAAGCGGCCGTGGATGATTGTATGTGTGGCCGTATGGTGACGCCGGTATGAATGGGAGATGGTTTCCCTGGTACTGACATTGCTCTGTCATGTATTAGCTCCAACTGTTGATGTACAGCTTGTCAGTGGCTGGGGTCCACCACACCATGTGCCTACCTGTGGTGGACAAGGTCCTGATGTTATCATGTTTGCCTGTTGCAGACATGCATGTGGGTGCTCAGAGAAGGCATTCGTTAGGCGGTTGGCAGTCTGGCCTGTGTTCAACACTGGCATGGAGGACTTGTAGGGTACCACACCGGTCGTATGATGTGTGTGGTTTGTTGTGGAGAGGTCATCACTTAGGTCCCCATGCCGGTGTTGGGTGCAGGATGTGGATGACCAGTGGATCCACTATATGGTCTGGCATCACCATTGAGGGCTGTACATCCTGTGTGGGGCATATCCTCACCATGTGTGATGGGCAGAACTGTCAGACATCCCCCCCTAGTGTGTATGGTGCATGGCTGTTTAACAGTGGCCAGGTGTGAGAACACCTGGGACCGGTGGCATTGTGTGTTGTGCCATGGGTAATGTTCCCAGTCTATGTAAGGGTGGTTCATGTCACCCAATACGGTGCTGTTGAGAGCATGCACACTCACCAGTGTCCTCAGGACGTCTGTGCAGGTATCCTGTGTTTGGGAGGGTTGTCTGTAGCATGCAACAAACTGTAGGCCAGTCCTACACATGGTTAATTGCACCTAGATATTCCCCGCTGCAACATGTCTGTGGCATGGCCGGGTTGCTGTTGTGTGGCTGGACACACACGACGGTCCACATTCCGCCACCCATGCCGTCGCACCATGTGTATGCATGTCTGCTCTGTGCCGAGTCTAAGTGTCTGAGCATGCCCAGTAGGCAGCTGTGTAGATAGACACACAGCACAGTGCACACCGCGCCCGACTGCAGTTATACCCCGGGTGCATGCCTGTATCCCCTTCGCAACGGCCACGTCTGTGGCATGGCCAGGTTGCTGTTGTGTGGCTGGACACACACGACGGTCCACATTCCGCCACCCATGCCGTCGCACCATGTGTATGCATGTCTGCTCTGTGCCGAGTCTAAGTGTCTGAGCATGCCCAGTAGGCAGTGATGTACTGATCAGTAGTTACTTGGTATTCCCGACTGCAGCACTAACGTGTTACTGTATGGCGACCTTGGGATGGTAACAGGCTGCGTGACTGCGCACTCTGACCTAAATCCCGATCGGGCGCATTGCCTCTGCAAATGATACCACCCACGTAGGGGTATGCCTCCTGACAGCGCTCTGCTCAGTAAACTTGGTAGCGTTCTGTAAATGCTTCATACTGTAGTGTGTTCATGTAGATAGGCGTAGGTTCGTCTCCCGTCCCTTCCGTGTGTGTGTGTGTGTGTGTTTCCAGCTGCCTCTGCGAATGAACATGCTTTTAGATGCTTCACAACACATACCTTGGCTATTGCCAACTATTGTCTTGCGGGTGATGTCACCAGCCTACAAGTATGCCTCTGACAGCACTCTGCTCAGTAAACTCGGTAGCGCATTCTGTAAATGCTTCATACTGTAGTGAGTTCATGTAGATAGGCGTAGGTTCATCTCCCATCCCTTCCGTGTGTGTGTGTGTGTGTGTGTTTCCAGCTGCCTCTGCGAATGAACATGCTTTTAGATGCTTCGCAACACATACCTTGGCTATTGCCAACTATTGTCTTGCGGGTGATGTCACCAGCCTACAAGTATGCCTCTGACAGCACTCTGCTCAGTAAACTCGGTAGCGCATTCTGTAAATGCTTCATACTGTAGTGAGTTCATGTAGATAGGCGTAGGTTCGTCTCCCGTCCCTTCCGTGTGTGTGTGTGTGTGTGTGTGTGTTTCCAGCTGCCTCTGCGAATGAACATGCTTTTAGACGCTTCGCAACACATACCTTGGCTATTGCCAACTATTGTCTTGCGGGTGATGTCACCAGCCTACAAGTATGCCTCTGACAGCACTCTGCTCAGTAAACTCGGTAGCGCGTTCTGTAAATGCTTCATACTGTAGTGAGTTCATGTAGATAGGCGTAGGTTCGTCTCCCGTCCCTTCCGTGTGTGTGTGTGTGTGTTTCCAGCTGCCTCTGCGAATGAACATGCTTTTAGACGCTTCGCAACACATACCTTGGCTATTGCCAACTATTGTCTTGTGGCTGATGTCACCAGCCTACAAGTATGCCTCTGACAGCACTTTGCTCAGTAAACTCGGTAGCATGTTCTGTAAATGCTTCATACTGTAGTGAGTTCATGTAGATAGGCGTAGGTTCGTCTCCCGTCCCTTCCGTGTGTGTGTGTGTGTTTCCAGCTGCCTCTGTGAATGAACATGCTTTTAGACGCTTCGCAACACATACCTTGGCTATTGCCAACTATTGTCTTGCGGGTGATGTCACCAGCCTACAAGTATGCCTCTGACAGCACTCTGCTCAGTAAACTCTGTAGCGCGTTCTGTAAATGCTTCATACTGTAGTGAGTTCATGTAGATAGGCATAGGTTCGTCTCCTGTCCCTTCCGTGTGTGTGTGTGTGTGTGTGTGTGTGTTTCCAGCTGCCTCTGCAAATGAACATGCTTTTAGACGCTTTGCAACACATACCTTGGCTATTGCCAACTATTGTCTTGCGGGTGATGTCACCAGCCTACAAGTATGCCTCTGACAGCATTCTGCTCAGTAAACTCGGTAGCGCGTTCTGTAAATGCTTCATACTGTAGTGAGTTCATGTAGATAGGCGTAGGTTCGTCTCCCGTCCCTTCCGTGTGTGTGTGTGTGTGTGTGTGTGTGTTTCCAGCTGCCTCTGCGAATGAACATGCTTTTAGACGCTTCACAACACATACCTTGGCTATTGCCAACTATTGTCTTGCGGGTGATGTCACCAGCCTACAAGTATGCCTCTGACAGCACTCTGCTCAGTAAACTCGGTAGCGCGTTCTGTAAATGCTTCATACTGTAGTGAGTTCATGTAGATAGGCATAGGTTCGTCTCCCTTCCGTGTGTGTGTGTGTGTGTGTTTCCAGCTGCCTCTGCGAATGAACATGCTTTTAGACGCTTCGCAACACATACCTTGGCTATTGCCAACTATTGTCTTGCGGGTGATGTCACCAGCCTACAAGTATGCCTCTGACAGCACTCTGCTCAGTAAACTCGGTAGCGCGTTCTGTAAATGCTTCATACTGTAGTGAGTTCATGTAGATAGGCGTAGGTTCGTCTCCCGTCCCTTCCATGTGTGTGTGTGTGTGTTTCCAGCTGCCTCTGTGAATGAACATGCTTTTAGACGCTTCGCAACACATACCTTGGCTATTGCCAACTATTGTCTTGCGGGTGATGTCACCAGCCTACAAGTATGCCTCTGACAGCACTCTGCTCAGTAAACTCGGTAGCGCGTTCTGTAAATGCTTCATACTGTAGTGAGTTCATGTAGATAGGCGTAGGTTCATCTCCTGTCCCTTCCGTGTGTGTGTGTGTTTCCAGCTGCCTCTGCGAATGAACATGCTTTTAGATGCTTCGCAACACATACCTTGGCTATTGCCAACTATTGTCTTGCGGGTGATGTCACCAGCCTACAAGTATGCCTCTGACAGCACTCTGCTCAGTAAACTCGTAGCGCGTTCTGTAAATGCTTCATACTGTAGTGAGTTCATGTAGATAGGCGTAGGTTCGTCTCCCGTCCCTTCCGTGTGTGTGTGTGTTTCCAGCTGCCTCTGCGAATGAACATGCTTTTAGACGCTTCGCAACACATACCTTGGCTATTGCCAACTATTGTCTTGCGGGTGATGTCACCAGCCTACAAGTATGCCTCTGACAGCACTCTGCTCAGTAAACTCGGTAGCGCGTTCTGTAAATGCTTCATACTGTAGTGAGTTCATGTAGATAGGCGTAGGTTCGTCTCCCGTCCCTTCCGTGTGTGTGTGTGTGTTTCCAGCTGCCTCTGCGAATGAACATGCTTTTAGACGCTTCGCAACACATACCTTGGCTATTGCCAACTATTGTCTTGCGGGTGATGTCACCAGCCTACAAGTATGCCTCTGACAGCACTCTGCTCAGTAAACTCGGTAGCGCGTTCTGTAAATGCTTCATACTGTAGTGAGTTCATGTAGATAGGCGTAGGTTCGTCTCCCGTCCCTTCCGTGTGTGTGTGTGTGTGTGTTTCCAGCTGCCTCTGCGAATGAACATGCTTTTAGACGCTTCGCAACACATACCTTGGCTATTGCCAACTATTGTCTTGCGGGTGATGTCACCAGCCTACAAGTATGCCTCTGACAGCACTCTGCTCAGTAAACTCGGTAGCGCGTTCTGTAAATGCTTCATACTGTAGTGAGTTCATGTAGATAGGCGTAGGTTCGTCTCCCGTCCCTTCCGTGTGTGTGTGTGTTTCCAGCTGCCTCTGCGAATGAACATGCTTTTAGATGCTTCGCAACACATACCTTGGCTATTGCCAACTATTGTCTTGCGGGTGATGTCACCAGCCTACAAGTATGCCTCTGACAGCACTCTGCTCAGTAAACTCGGTAGCGCGTTCTGTAAATGCTTCATACTGTAGTGAGTTCATGTAGATAGGCGTAGGTTCATCTCCCGTCCCTTCCGTGTGTGTGTGTGTGTGTGTGTGTGTGTGTTTCCAGCTGCCTCTGTGAATGAACATGCTTTTAGACGCTTCGCAACACATACCTTGGCTATTGCCAACTATTGTCTTGCGGGTGATGTCACCAGCCTACAAGTATGCCTCTGACAGCACTCTGCTCAGTAAACTCGGTAGCGTGTTCTGTAAATGCTTCATACTGTAGTGAGTTCATGTAGATAGGCGTAGGTTCGTCTCCCGTCCCTTCCGTGTGTGTGTGTTTTCGTTGCTTTCACAACTTCTTCGGAAAAAGCAAATTCTTAAACTGTTCACAATCAACAATGTGAGATTTAAGAACTCGTTAAGACTCACATTGTTGATTGTGAACATTTTTAGAATTTGCTTTTTTCTGCAGAAGTTGTGGAAACAACGAAAACGTTGCATGTTTTAATAAACTGTTTAAATGTTAAGAAGACTTGTGTTGTGTCGAACTACGGGGACTATTCTTGCCGCAGGTTGCTGGTTTGTTTGTTTTTCATAGTACAATATCATGTAATACGTGTGTTCATAGGATGCTTTCTGAGATGTTGACATGTGTGTGTTTCGTTAGCAGTGCGTCTGTGCTTTCTATGCTGTGGCTACATGTTCATTGTTCGCATAGAAAGTGACAAATGGAAGTGTAAGGGTGGATATTTAAAGCCTGGATGCTTCCATGTTATGTGTAAGTCTCACGGGACCTACGGGTGATAGCGCATACATGTCTATGAAGAACCTTTGGATACCATATGCGACCTGTCGTGGACGAAATGTTTAAGTTGACTGTTCCATCTACCTATGTGTGACATGGTTTGTGGCCATAGGGTGCCAGCAAGTCTTTCCTGTTCATTGGGTGTTTGCCATGGTCTATTGACATCAATCCTATTAATTCACTGAAGGATGTCTTTCATTGGTGGGAACGCCATAGTTTGACCATCGTATGTCTTTCCCAGCCGACGTTGATATTGTGCCATTGGTATGTTTACACAGGTCACCCATCTGTTCCACTGTATGGAAGCGTGTGATCCCCATTGATGTGCTGGCAGATTGAGTGCTGTGTACGCCGGTATCTGCCCAGCGGTCTGGCTTTGTATGGGGAGTGTCTACTGTAGTCCCTATCTGTATTTCCTGGGTTATGCCTTGCAACAGCTGTGGGATTCCCCCAGGTTTGCAGCTATGGGTGCCATCTTGGCCGTACGTTTGTCCATCCATGGGAACTGCCTACTGGACACTAGTATAGGGCTGTACACATTTCACAGCTGCATTCTGCATTTCCGGTGGATGATCGGCATTATTAGTGCGGAGTAACGGATATGCCATGGCCACGTCCCGCACACGGGGCGGGACAACGAATCATCTGCCAATCCACACCGAGACCCATTTTGCATACCCACGATCCCATGTCTGCAACCCTCGACAGTACCCATTGCACACCCTTCATGTGTGCGGAAATGGGATGTGAACGCCGGTGTATGGACGCAGCAACCTGGGGAGTCCTATTCATATGTCCTGCATTTCATGGACGGTTGTCATCACCCTTGAAGACGCTTGTGGTGCATATATCTACCTGTGCCGTAGTCACGGCTGTCACCTCTTCTGGGTCACACGATCGCAGCCTGTTGCCAACACTTAAGGAGAATTTTTGGGTCCTGCAATGGACACCGATGTGCATATGTAAAGTGAAGAACATGTTGGACTGTGTCCATTCGTCCAGTGGGTTTGACTGCCGCCGTATGTTCCCCAGTCCCGGATGTCTGTTTGCCTACCCATATTATGTAGTGCTACGGAACCCGTGTCCTTCCACAATTAACCCATATGGTGTTACTGTAGTACTGCAGGTTGGCAACTGCTTTAAGTAATCCTCAGAGGTACCATTGTGAACTATCCGCCACTGTATTGTCATTATAACACAGCCGGTACATGTAGAACCTATTTATTCATGAAAGGATGTTATTTATGTGTGGGAACGCCATAGTTTAACCATAGTATGACCTTCCTAGTTGACGTTGTTGGTGTGCCATTAATATGTGTTCCACAGGTCGCCCGTATGTTCCGCGGAGTGGAAGCGGGTGATCCCCACATACTTGCTAGCACCTTGGCTGCTGTGTATGCCGGGATTCGCACGGCAGGATGGATGTCTATGGGGTGTGTCTACTGTTGTTTCCATCTGTATTTCCTGTGTTATGCCTTACTACGGCTGTGTGATTCCACCAGGTTTGCTATTATGGGTGCCATCTTGTCCGTACGTTTGTCCATCCTTGGGAAATGCCTACTGGACACTGGTGTAGGGCTGTACCCATTTCACAGCTGCATGTAGCATTCTCCGTGGATGATTGTCAGTATTGGTGGTTGGTAAGGCATGTTCTGTACCCACATCCCTCCCACGGGCGGGACAATGGATCATCTGCCAATCATCTCCAACACCCATTTCTGCATACCCACGATCCCATGGCTGCAACCCTCGACAGTACCCATAGCAAATCCTCCATGTGTGCTGGAATGGGATGTGGACGCACATCTGTGGACTCGACAATCTGTGGATTTCTGTGCATATGTCCCGCATTTCATGGACAGTTGTCATCAACCTTGAACACGCTGGCGGTGCATATATGTAGCTGTGCCGTAGTCACGGCTGTAGTTCATCTTGGTCTTCCGCTCGCAACCGGTTGGCGTTGCAAAAGGACAATTTTTGGGTCCTACAATGGACACAAATGTGCATATGTAAAATGTAGAACATGTTGGACTGTGTCCATCTGGCCAGTGGTTGTGACCGCTGCTGTATGTTCCCCAATCGCGGATGTGTGTTTGACTACACATATTATGTTGTGCTACGAAACCCATGTTCTACTACGATTAACCCAAATGGTATTGATGTAATGCTGCAGGTTGGCAACTGCTTTAAGTAATCCTCAGAAGGCCCAG
Source organism: Protopterus annectens (assembly GCF_019279795.1). Lineage (NCBI taxonomy): Eukaryota > Metazoa > Chordata > Ceratodontiformes > Protopteridae > Protopterus > Protopterus annectens. The sequence goes on along the minus strand of NC_056751.1, from coordinate 718,770,658 downwards.
TAGGACATATACGCCACTGTATTGTCAATATAAAACAGCCAGAACATGCATACCCTATTTATTCATTGAAGGATGTTCGTTATATGCGGGAACGCTAGTGTTGAAACATCGTATGACCTTCGTAGTTGAGGTTGTTAGTGTGCCATTAGTATGTGTTCCACAGGTCGCCCATTTGTTCCGCAGTATGGAAGCGAGTGATCCTCATGTTGTTGCTGGCAGATCGAGTGCTGTGTACGCCGGTATTCACACGGCGGTCTGACTTTGTATGGGGAGTGTCTACTGTAGTCCCTATCTGTATTTCCTGTGTTATGCCTTACCGCAGCTGTGTAATTCCACCAGGTTTCCAGTTATAGGTGCCATCTTGGTCGTACACTTGTCCATCCATGGGAATTGCCTACTGGACACTGATATAGGGCTGAACACATTTCACACCTGCTTTTAGCATTACCCAGTGGATGCTTTGCATCCTTAGTGGGGACTAAGGCACGTGCTATACCCACAGCCCTCCCACGGGCGGGACAACGGATTATCTGCCAAACAACACCGAGCCCCATTTTGCATACCCAGGATCCCATGGCTGCAACCCCCCATGGTACCCATTACACACCCTTCATGTGCGGGACTGGGATGTGGACGCACTTCTATGGACACGACAATCTGGGGATTTCTGTTCATATGTCCTGCATTTCATGGACAGTTATCATCAACCTTAAACACGCTGGTGGTGCATATGTCTAGCTGTGCCGTAGTCACGGCTGTCACTCTGTCTGAGTCGATCACAGCTGGTCGACGGTGCAAATGGAACAATTTTTGGAGTCCTACAATGGACACCGATGTGCATATGTAAAGTGTAGAACGTGTTGGACTGTCACCATCTGGCCAGTGGTTTTGACTGCCGCTGTATGTTCCCCAATCACGGATGTCTGCTTGACTACCCATATTATGTATTACTTGGCCTATCTATATCCACGTGCCAGTAAGCGGAAATACAGCAAACCTTGCCCCTGCCCATCTTCATAAAAGACATTATTGAACATATATCGGCCAAAACAGACAATGACAAATACGATACACTCCACAGTCAAAAGATACTGAGCTCTTTCACCTACTAACATGGGGCATCGTCGGAGTACGAAATACATTACATAGTCGTCCCTTATACACTTCCTTCAGAGTCAGTTTAAAGTCAATTAATCAATAAAGCTGCTCATAGTTAAGTGGACAGTGCTCCAAGTCTTGATGATAACGTGACATATACAAATCAGTGTTGCATACATTACTTAATGGAAACAATAATACGACAACAATGTGTTAATATAAATACAATATTGGTCAATACAATCAGTATATTGAAACATAGTTGATAATTGTTGTGAGTAAACCTTAGAATGTAGTGTGTTGATCAGGATATTTTATATCAATGTGTATAATTGTAGCATTACGATTCCAAAGCATGGAATCAATAAGTACAATTTAAGCATATATTTTACAATTATGAATGTAAATGAGTGGAGGACACATCCTTAACCTTCCCTGCTTCCAGTGGATCACACACACACGCACACTCGCATTTCCTAATTGTGGGTTACGCAGGCGCACATGCATATCCGTATTCTGTTTATATATGTTTACTGGGTCTGTGTGGTTACGTGTTGTGTGTTAGTTGTGACTATTCCGGTAACATATCTCTGATCCGGTTGACGGACGTGCAGAACGCACTTACAACTTTATACATGTAACAGTCTTTGCAGCATGGACGCATTACGTACACGTTCACATCTATATGTTCTATAGTCGTAATTCAAACGTGACTGCATTCACGTTTGCCGGTTACTGTGACCACTACACGTTAGCTGTTCGGTGTCATTAATATGCATACCCATGGTACTTAGCTACATTTACATATCCCCCCCCCCGCACTCACGCACGTCACAGGCATCCATTCTCCTGCTGGGAAAGGTGCGGTACTGCATGTTAAACATTCCTTATTCCCCCTCGCTCATGGCCCAGGATGCATATGTCGTGACCGCAGGGATGTTCAGATCACAGGTGCTTATATCCCCTACGCATACAGGCCTTCGATTGTCAGGGTGTTCCTGTGGTGCTTTGGGTTTGGTCTTGTCCGCCCAGTGTACGGAACTGCCCTGACCGTGTACGAATGTTAGATGAGTCACATGGGCACGGTTTGTCCGTGTCTATGATACCATGTCACCCCCCCCAATTATTCATAACCGTGTGCGCTGATTGGCCGGTGTACCCGTTGTAGATCTTGTTATACTAATTGCACACGGTCTGGTCGAACGGACCTATTTCCATTACTAACCCTCGGTATGTATGACCTGTGTCGCAATATTACATGGGTTTACCATTGCGTGACGGCTTTCACTGAGCCACAGACATGTCCGTTGCTTGGTTTGGGCCGGTTTCGCTCTGCTACACACATTTAACATGGCGGAACAGGTTGAACAGCTCAGCCACGGGGACATCGGGCTCTCCGTCGCTGTTTAGTATTGAATCGCTATGTTGAGTTTGTTTCACAAAGCGAGACAGTGTCGACATTGGTAACGGACATCTCGCACAGTACGTCCGCACCGCCGCGGGTGCTGTATGTCTGCATTTGGGCGGCGGACAGGCATTATGCTGTGCCATTATGTCTGGGAATATATGGTTTCTTGCCATAGATGATATGCCATACTAGCAATGACCCGCGTCTGGGTGTGGGTACTGCTGTATTACCCACGGGAAGAGTGGCCTTAGGTTAAGTGGTGCCCTAGGCAGAAGTTGCCACCGCCACATCACCCGCTACCCCCCTCCTGGTCTACCTACACCAAATAAAGTCTGGAAAGGTGCCCCAAGTAGAGCAACGCCCTAGACGGCTGCCTACTTGGCCTATGCCTAAGGCCGGCTATGTGTGTGGTCCCTCGGGCATCGGACTCGGGAACGCCACGTCTGCCGTGGGTATGTCCAGCATTACCCACATCCGGCCGTGGTTTATTGCTATGATGTTCCATGTGTACAGTGGTGCCGGTTACCATACATATGCCTTTCTCAAAAGCCGATTTCACACTTCTGAACACTACTGTGGTCTCCTTTAAGGCCCCTGAGCCAGTGGTGAACATTACTCAAACCGCTGAATCACGTACATATGCCTTCCACCAGCACCTACAGGACTGCATGGATCAGGCAATCCCATACAAAACTGAGACTCTTTGTACCAAAGACAAGCATCCAGTCTGGTGGACCCCAGCCATGAACAAGCTCTACAACGACAGGAGGTAGCTACTACAAGTTAAAGCGGAATACTTGTAAGGTAACACACCCTTGCTCATTATATGTGAAGAACTACAAGCTGTCATGAAATCATCCAGGGGAAATTCAACAGAGAAATTAACAAGGACTCAACAGACATTCATAAGGCCTTCTTTAGCTATGTTGGACACCTGGGAGGACACTCCCAGATATGCTCAGACTGGGTTCAGAATGATGTGAAGATGACTGAACCTACACACATTGCCAACATACTGGCTGACAGGTTCAGTGCTAACATTCCCCCCCCCCCACATGGAGAGATATCTATACCAGAGACTTGTAGATCCTGGAACATCTGTAACGCACAGGTGGGAAATGCTGTCTCCAAGGCAGTAAACACAGCATCCATGGGACCAGATGGTGTCCCAGCTGTGTACTCCATGAACTCTATGGGGAATTAAACCCACACTTAGGACAGCTGTTTAATCTTAGCCTCACCTCAGGATACGTGCCCAAGTAGTAGCACAAGGCGACTGTAGTCACACTTCACAAGGATGGTGCCTCCACTGACCCTGGTTATTACCATCCCATTAGCTTGACAAGCCTTATCTGCAAAGCCATGGAGAAGGATCATAATGGAACTCATAGATAAAGACATAGGGGACTTGCATACTTTGGATCCAACCCAGTTTGGCTTGGTCAAAGTCAGATCATGCCTTTTACACGTGTTTGACTTTGTAGGATCAGTCACCAAGGCCATTGATGAGGGTAAAGCAGTCCATACAGCCTACCTCAACCTGGCAAAGGCCTTCGACACAATACCCCCCTCGGGTATCATTGATAAACCCGTCATCTTGAACGTAAATCCATACATCGCCATATGGGTTGCAAACTGGCTAAGTCACAGAACCCACATGGTCATAGTTGCTGGCGCCATGTCATACTCACAGCCAGTCACAGGTGGTGTCCCATGGGGCTCAGTCCTGGGTCCACTATTTTTCAGCATCTACATTTCCAAAGTACAAGCAAACACAGGGGGGTTATGGCTGACAATGTTTGCAGATGACTGCAAACTGGGTGCCATAGTCGGACACACATCTGACACAGATATCCTTCAGGAGGGCCTCACAGATGTGGATAAGTGGTGCCAGAGACATGGCCTACAGCTAAATGCCAGGAAATGCATAGTCATACCCTTCGGGAAGAACAAGGTTACCCCTAGCTACCATATAGGTGGCAATCCACTGAGCACAGAGGGAGTTACCAGGGATCTGGGGACCCGGGTTGTTGTTAACCGTTCGTTCGACACACACGTTGCTAACGTAGTTAGGTAGACCTTCAACATTGCCCACATCATCATGAAGGGATTCACATCTAGATCAGGGGAGGTCATTGTCCCCTTGTACTCATCACTCATTAGACCTATGATTGGGTACAATGCCCCGTTCAGAATGTATCTGACCCGACACCTGCAGCAGCTGGAAAGGCCCCAACAGTTCATCGACAAACAGATGCAGGGTCTCAGGAATATGTGTTATGCTGACCGACTGAAAGAATTCCAGCTGTATACAGTTGCATACCACTTGCCCAGAGGTGACCTGTGCCTGGCATACAAGGCCATGTCGAACCCAGATCTGATGACTATGCTTCACCTAAAGAAGTTAGATCCCTCAGAACCACAAGGGCAGGTGACGTACACCTTGACACTGTCATTAATAGAACGTGCTGGTGGGACAGATTCATCACCCAGACACTCACTATGCTGTGGAACAACATCCCAGTACATGTGAGGCCAAGCACCTCGCTGGCCTTGTGTTAGTATTTTGACAAGGATGTCTGAATTGATTTATTTAAGTAACCTTCTAAATGAATATTTACTTTACCACATTGTGAATCTTTACATTTCGTTGGTCTATTTTACATTAGTCATAATCATACGGTTTATCTGTATATATTATGGTTCATTTATATTACTAGGTGTCTGTAGTTCTTTTAATATATTGGCACAATCCGTAGAACATATATATGTAGCTTAAACAGTCAGACATTTGGAAAACATTATGTTGGTTCTTCTTTCATATATATACATATATTTCTATTTTTCTATGAAGAATGTACCATTCAAGCAATGTCTGATGTACTCACTGTGTGGAATCTGTAACCCAAGTAAAGTTTGTTTGCTTGTTTGCCTTTAAGGCATTTAATTAATACTTAGCACATCTAATTTACTGACCAATTAAGGGTTTTAAATGTAGTAGGTTGGACTGCATTGTATGTATTCTGAATAAGTCTGCTTATGAAGCAGACGAAAGAGCTTCAATAAACTATGGTGACTGCATTTAATTCCTGGTGGGCTCTGAGTGGTCGCTGACGGTGTCTACAGTACCTCGTCTTTGCTTTGGACTTCCTCAGCTGGTTGTCTGTGTTTTTTGTATGGGGAATGTCAAGTGTAGTCCCTATGTGTATTACTTGTGTAATGCCTTACTGCGGCAGTGTAATTCCACCGGGTTTGCAGTTATGGGTGCCATCTTGGTCATACGCTTGTCCATCCATGTGAATTGCCTACTGGACACTGGTATAGGGCTGTACACATTTCACACCTGCATTTAGCATTCTCCGGTAGATGGTTTGCATTATTAGCGGAGAGTAAGGCAGGTGCTACCACACATCCCTCCCACGGGCGAGACAAAGGATTGCCTGCGAAACAACACCGAGGCCAGATTCTACATACCCAGACTCCCTTGACTGCAACAGTCGACAGTACCCATTACACATCCTTCATGTGCGGGACTGTGATGTGGACGCAGTTCTATGGACCCGGTACCCTGGGTATTTCTGTGCATGTGTGCTGCATTTCATGGACAGCTATCATCAACATTGAACACGCTTGCGGTGCATATGTGTACCTGTGACGTGGTGACGACAATGAGTTCACGTGAGTAATGCAGGAAGCTAGCAGGCATTCAATGAATGGAATTTTGGGTCCTACAATGGACACCGATGTGCATATGTCAGGTTAGATGTTGCTGGACTGTGTCCACCTGGCCAGTGCTTTTCACTGCTGGTGTATGTTCCCCAATCGCGGATGTCTGTTTGACTACCCATTCTACATGGTGCTACATAACCAGGTGATTTAGTACTGTGAACAAATGTCATACATCCAAAGATGCTGGTTAGCAACTGCTTCATATAAACCTCAGACATCCCAATGGGACATATCCGTCACTGTATTTTCAATATAACACCACCGGAACATGTTGATCACCTATGTATTCATTTAACCATGTTGTCTTCATAGCTGGGAATGCCATAGTTTACATATCCTACTTGACGTTGTGGGTGTGCCATTAGTATGTGTTCCACAGGTCGCACATCTGTTCCGCTGTATGGTAGCGGGTGCTCCTCATTCTGTTGCTGGCAGATTGAGTGCTGTGTATGCCGGTGTTGGCACGGCGGTCCGACTTTGTATGTGGAATGTCAACTGTAGTCCCTATGTGTATTTCCTGTGTTATGCCTTACCGCTGTGTAATTCCCCGGGTTTGCAGTTGTGGGTGCCATCTTGGCCATACGGTTGTCCATCCATGACAATTGCCTACTGGACACTAGTATAGGGCTGTACACATTTCACACCTGCATTTAGCATTCTCCGGTGGATGGTTTGCATTATTAGCGGAGAGTAAGGCAGGTGCTACGCACACATCCCTCCCACGGGGCGGGACAAAGGATTGCCTGCGAAACAACACCGAGCCCAGAGTCTACATACCCAGAATCCCTTGACTGCAACAATCGACAGTACCCATTACACATCCTTCATGTGTGCGGGACTGTGATGTGGACGCAGTTCTATGGACCCGGTACCCTGGGTATTTCTGTGCATCTGTGCTGCATTTCATGGACAGCTATCATCAACATTAAACACGCTTGCGGTGCATATGTGTACCTGTGACGACAATGAGTTCACGTAGGCGATGAAATAAGGCATCATTCTGGTCTTTAGACAATTTTTGGGTCCTACAATGGACACCACTGTGCATATGTAAAGTGTAGAGCTTGTCGGACTGTGTCCTTGTGAGCAGTGGGTTTCACTGATGCTGTGTGTTCAACAATCGCGGATGTCTGCTTGACTACCCATACTGTGTAGTGCTACAGGAACCATGTTTTCCGACACCAGAACCCAATGGTGTACATCCAATGTTGCAGGTTAACAACCACTTTCATACCCAGAGGTCACGATTGGGAGGTATTGCCACTTTATTATCGGAACAACACCTCCAGACTGTGTAAATCACGGGAACTTTAGGCCAGTCTTACCGGCCATTTGCAATTGTAATTAGCAGACACGTGTCAATACATGTATGATAAGACATATTGTCATGCAGAAGTTAATCTATGTTATTTGGACATTGGCTTCTGCTATTGGCATCCGTTGCTGTGAGTGTTGCCAGTTACCATACACATTGCTTGCTCAGAGGCAGACTACACAATTCTGCACACTACTGTGGTCTCCTTTAAGGACCCTGAGCCAGTGGTCGACAGTACTGCAGCCACTGCATCAATCACATTTGCCATCTACCAGTACCTACAGGACTGCATGAACCAGGCATTCACTTACCCAACTGTGGTTCATTGTACCAATGCCAAGCATCCAGTGTGGTGTACCCCAGCCATACACAGGATGTACAACACGAGGAGGTGGCTACTACAAGGTGGAGCAGACACCTTGTGAGGTATGACACCCTTGGTCATCATATGTGTAGAGTTACACACTGTCATGCCATGGTCCAGGGCACATTCCACAGATATACCTACATGGACCTGGCTGACAATCATACCACCTTCAGTTGCTATGCTCAACACCTGGGAGGTCACTCCCACATATGCTCTGACTGGGTTCACAAAGAGGTGGAGTTTACTCAACATACACACATTGCCAACATACAGGCTGACAAGTCCAGTGAGGACATCTCCACACCCTCCCCACACATGAGGAGATGTCTGTACCAGCGGTTTGTGGTCACCAAATGTTCTGTGACACACAGGTGGGACATGCTCTCTCCAGGGTAGTGGACATAGCATCCATGAGACCAGCTGGTGACCCCACTGTGTACTCCACTATCTCATTGAGGAATTAGACCCACAGTTAGGACAGCTATTTCTTTGTAGCCTCACCTCAGGTAAGGTACCCAGGTTGTGTCGCATGGCAACTGTAGTCCCACGTCACAGGGCCAATGCCTCCACTGAGCCTGGTTATTACTGTCCCATTACCATGAGGAGACCTATCTGCAAAGACATGGGGAGGGATCATACTGCGGCTCGTACATGACTGCATAGGGGACATACATACTTTGCATCCAACACGGTTTGTCTTGTTCAGGGGCGGTTCATGCCTTTAAAGCATGGTTGACATTTTCGGGACAGTCACCGAGGCCATTGATGGGGGCAGTCCATACAGCCTACCTCGACCTGGCAAAGGCCTTCATCAGGTATCGTTGATAAACCCATTGGCTGGGATGTGAACACGTACATCACAGAATGTGTTGTAAACTGTCTATGTGACACAACCCACACGGTCATAGTTGCTGGCAGCATGTCAGACCTACTGCCTGTCGCAAGTGGTGTCCCATGGGGCCCTTCCGTGGGTCCACTCCTGTCATACATCTACATTTCCACGGTACAGGCACACACAGGGGTGTTATGGGCAACATTGTTTGTAGATGACTGCAAAACAGGTGCCATAGTGGGACGGACATCTGACACAGATATCCTTCGAAGGGGCCTCCCAGATATGCATATCTGCTGTCAGGGACATGTCCCACAGCTAAATGCTAAGTAATGCAACATCATACCTGTCGAGAAGTACTAGGTCACCCCTGTCCAGCATATAGGTGGCTGTCCACTCAGCACAGGGGTGATTACCAGGGATCAGGGGACAGAGTTTGTCGGTCACCTTTCATTCAACACACACGTTGCTATCGTGGTTCTGTGGGACTTCTACATTGCCCACCTGTTTGTGCAGGGATTCACATCTACATCAGGCTAGGTCATTGTCTCCTTGTACCCATTACGTGTTACACCTATGATTTACTACATTGCCCCATTCAGACTGTATCTGACCATACACCTACAGCAGCTGGGAAGCCCTCATAGGTTAATTGTCGTACAGATGCAGGATGACATCATTTTGTGTAATGCTGCCCCACTTGTAGGACCCCTGCCCCATTAAGTCACATACCTGCTGTTTAGTGTTGACCTGTGCCTGACATACGAGGCCATGTCAACCCATATGTCATGTGTATGCTTCACCTACTGTATCTGCATCCCTCAGAACCACTAGGGCAGGTGACATGAACCTTGTCACGGTCATTAATGGGATGTGTTTGAGTGACACATATATCACCCAGACACTCACAATGCTGTGGATCTACATCACAGTACATGTGAGACAGAGATCCTTCCTAGCCTTGTTCATGGGTATGTTGTCCATTGGATGGAGAATTGCAGGTATAGGCCAGGGATTACATCATTATCACTGCTTGACGGAGGTACAGCAATATCATGAGTATTTTATCTGAAGCACAGAAGGTTGGCAAAGTCATCCTAACTATGGTGTAGTGTTATGGCTGAACCTGGGACGATGGCCTACCCTGTACCTATGGACGTATGAACCTATATTCATAGTTTGTCACATTTACACTTGTCTATCCCCTATACTCTTTCTCCAGTGTATATTTCTGTGGCACATGATTGTCCTCTGTATTACATGCAGGTATGCTGTGTACAGTGCACATACGTCACAGTTGATGACAGTGTATCTGTGTCCCTAACACTGTGATACTGAGGACTACCACACATCCTTCACAACATTACATGCATATGTCCATTCTATTCTTCTTTGGCCTATGGGGGGGTGTTAAGGCAAACATTACACAAGTCCCTGTTTGTGCATGCTTCATGTTGGTGTCTGACCAGGCTCCGTTGCAGTCGTGTGTTGGACGGTAGTGTTTCTGTGTGTTTGCCATGTGTTTTATTGCCGGTACATCTGTGGGAGGTGTGGTTGGCACATGTTCCTCTTTGCAGGGACACCCATCCTGGGGTTTGTGTCATGCATCTGCACTTGGCATGTGCCATATGTCCTGTACTATTCCCACAGTCGTGTATGCCTTCATGCACTACTACTGCGTGTTACTGGCTGTTTGTATGTGGTACACATGGACATTGTGATGGTTGGCTTGACCTATTCCCATGCTAGAACATACACATCTGTCAATTACGTTGTTTAAATCAAACTGTAACACTCATTCGTCTTTTCAAAATGACAGTCAATAACACAGGAAGCTGAGATTAATAACGTTTTACTACTGTGCAGCAGGAGGCAAAGAACTATGCAGTACAAGTTTAGACTTTTGTTTTACTCTATACATGTTACAGCTGTATGAGCATTGTGTATACTATCATCTTTTGCACACATTAATGATGTGGTCAGTCACAGGGCATTTACATCACTATAGTCCACAATGTTGTATTCCTACAACAGTGCTAAGGTAATGCTTATTAAATGTTTTCCCATGAGGATAGCACAACCTTGCGAGCCACATAGTCAATTAGAATGTACTTCGGTAAATTCTGCTCTGTCACGGTTCCAACACTGTTCAGATCCGGTCGTCACTCCATTTCCTACTAGGTTCCTTTGTCTCTCTGCTGAGCAGCTGTACTCTGTGTTAGATAGAGCTCACAAGCCTATCCTCCTCAGTGGAAGGATGACAGATATACCTGTACATACATTTATTATTCTCTAACCGAGCAGATGACTAATGCTGAATGACATACACCTGCTGCACTGGTTACTGCCAGGGTCAGGGTTCAATCACACTGCAGCTACACTACAGGCAATTACATGCATGATAAGCTCTACTGCCATATTGTAAGATAGAATAATATGCATTATACACTATTTGCTTCTAAAGTTGCACGTCATATATATGTTTAAATATGTATTTTGCTAACATTCTCCCTCCTTTGATTGCTTCTATTCTATCCAGAAACATATACAACATTATTTCATTCCCTAGCCTCTTCCTCTCTGGAACGTTTAACTAGGCAAGTAATTTGTTGTACATTTCAAGAAGGATTGCATTTTGTATTGACAAATACCACTACAGGTCTTGATACATAGTCTCGGGTACAGATACGTCGACAGAGTCCCTGACTAATACTTACATGCAAAGTATCCCGCAATAGACACATGCTCCCAATATGAGCAGAACAACACAAATGGCAATCATGATATTCAGTATGACTGAACCCCATCCACCAAATGGTTTGTGGAAATGGTTCATCAGTGGGTTTGGGCCTGGTTCCGCCATGGATGACACCTGCTGTATTACCTCTAGGTGGGCGTTGATTTTGGTCTTTTTATGTGGTAGTTGGACACAGCGATCTTCTTTAATAAGCGCGCACGTACCAATTCTCGCCGCCAGGGTGCAGTCGTGCACTATTACATTTTGTGACACAACAGTTCTCATTGCATCCAGTTCATCAGTCACAAGTTCAAGAGCGGAAAGTCACATTCATCATTCCTCCGACAGGTTTTGACAACTTCCTCTGTTCCCTGATTGATTTCACTACTCCACAAGCTGGGAGTGTTCCAGCCCAGGTTATGACGCTGTCACTCAAGTCCATATGAATCGATATTCCTTTATCTCTTGCAGAAGACTGGAATGTCAGAACAGCTTCCATTTCACCCACTGGATTAGTAGGTTTCTCGACTGTGTTCCCAGTTCTTCGGGCTATATGTGTTATAGTTCGTTTCGCACCCAGAGGCAATTGTGCAGTATGTCATGTGACTAGAGCCAGATAACCCAAATAACAACTGCCGGACCAATTCTCAGGTAACCATTGATATGCTTTTTTCCCACAAACAACATAACAATATTCTACTTTACTACTGATGCGGGTTACCTCTGCATGTAACATTTTCCTGTCTCTAACAGAGGACTGTTTATACAATTCAGGATGTTTCTGCACATCCTTCCACATTGTTCTCATGAAGTTTCAATACAAATAATGAATGGTGCTACAAGTAGTACTGTGATCTTTGGCTGTTATATGACATTCGTAAGACACAGTTATGTTACAAATACTCCCACCAACTTAAACTGTATCATGTTTATGACAACATACAATTCCTTTTTGTGTAACAGGTAAGTACAGTGCCACTTTGTCCTGTGATCTCACAGAACCTGTATCAAAGTGTAAATATTCACAAGTCTCAATCTATCCCCAAGGGGACAACATGCATCGGAAGTCCTCCATATGATGTAGGTATGGCAGTACAAACACAGCAATTTAAAGTGTTCATAGTCTGTATATGCACACGCGTCATGCCTAGGTATTTGTTGAAGTGTGGAAGACACTCTGTGGCCAGTTCATCACGTATCACTATTTGTATCCGTGTAGTTATATGCAGGTAAGGTCCCAGCAAATGTAAAGTAAACACAAACATGGTTAATAGGTGTATAATCATTAGGACAGTAAACAAAATGTCTTTGGGGTTGCTTTGTATTGTTATACAGTCTTGCACGGGTGATTCAGGCTCTATGGTATATCAGCTACAAGATGTAAATCAGACTTGATATCCTTTACCGGTTTGAAAACTGTGAGGTGGACCCAGGACGACCTCTCTGCAAACTTTACTGCAGTAGGCGTTGCCAACAGTACCTGGTACAGACCTTCACACTTTCCACTTGCCAATTATCTTCTTTGGATAACAGTGACATACACACAGGATACTGGTGTCAGCTATGCGTCCGGTTCGCTTGCTCTTTATCTGTAAAAGACTTTAACTGAAAACAGTGTTATTGGTTAACAATCCTCTCATGTCACCTGCTAATGAGCCATCGACCTCCGGCTCTGCAGGCATGACAGCTTTCCACTCTGGCACATGATATGCCATTCCACATACTACTTCGAAGTGGGTGCAACACTTTACATTTGGAACTGTTGTCATGCTCAGCAATGCTAGAGGTAGACAGCAAATGTAACTCGTCTGGGTGTCACCCACCAACCTCCTCTACTTATTTCTCGGGATCCCATTTTACCGCGCCAGCAGTCATGCTGACTGTGGGTTGTACATGCAATTTACATTCATGGAAATACAAAATAATCCCCCAGGTTGCGTGATTGTCTGGTTCACTAAATGTGTTCTATTGTCACTGTAGCTTCTTTACAGCATGCCAGATCTAGGGATACTTTATTTTACTGGCACCTTTGCCACTGCTGCTGCATCCGGATTCATGGTTGGGAATGCTTCTACCCATTTTGATTATATATATGTGTAATCACTAAACAGTATTTGTTCCCTTCACATTTATTCAGATGTATGAACTCCATACAAATAGTACAAAACGGTTATGGTGGTGTAGGTAAACTCACTCCCTTCGGTTTAAATGCTCCCTGTGCATGATATCTACTGCAAATGTGACACGCTGCTCATGATGTTTGTATGTGGTTCCTAATTCCGTATGTTAGGGGTATTCTGTTAACCAAATGTACCATCCCCCCTGTTGAGACATGTCTCTACCCATGGCTCCACAAAGCCGCATATCTGAATACATTAGACGTTAATATTGGCTTTCTCACTGTGGATATGTGCAGTCCGTGTTCAAGGATTGCTCCTCGTCATACCCACGTCGGCTTTTCTGCTTTCGTAGTTGATGTTTGCATTGTTTGTAAAATTTCTACATCTAAAATGTCTGAGGATTGTCATTCCTCATTCAAACAAACACTTTCCAACTGTGAGGCTGCTTGTTTTGCAGCTGCATGAGCTCATGCCTTACCTTTCCTACTGTTATCCTGTTGCTTTCTATGACCTGCACATTTACAATTACCTACTTTAGTGGGTAACTGAATGGAATCTAATGCATTCAAGATCAATTGCGCATGATTAATCGGTTTACCAGTGGATGTTATCATTCCCCTATTCTTCCACTGCTGCTCATAAACATGCACTGTACAGACAACATACTGACTATCGGGACATATGTCCACACATCAGTTTTTCGCTACAGTACAAGCACGTGTTAAAGCTATCTATTCTGCTGCTTGAGCAGACACGTTATGCTGCAGGGTTTGGGCGTCTACAATCTCATTATCAATAACTACTGCATAACCTACTTGATTCGTTCCTGTAGGACTCTGTCTACATGATCCGTACACATTAACTGTCACCTCTGCATCATCTAAGGGTATATCAGTGATATCATGTCTGTGTGTAGTTATTTCATCCATTTCGTATAGGCAACTGTGTGGTGTGCCATACACAGGTGTCGGACGTGACGTTGATAGGTTTAATGTTGTACAACGTTCAATCACCATATGAGGTTGACTCAGTGGTATGGTCAAACAAGACAAATGTCTAGCACGGGTCAGGAATGCTATCTTCTCTTGCAGCAGAATGATCGCAACTGCATGAGACATTCTCACAGTGAGAGGGTGGTATAATAACATTAAGGCCGGGGCCTGTACTGCCATGGGTGCTACAACAACTGCCTGTACACAATGTGGCACTGACCATGCCACAGTGTCCAACTGCAATGAGTAGTAAGCTATGTAGCGTTGCTTATTTCCATGCTGTTGCATCAAGACTGACGTCATATATCTCCGCTTACAATCTACAGTCTAACAACATGTGTTATGATTATTCGGGAGACCTAATACAGATGTTGAAGCTATCAATCATTCTAGTCTGCAGAAAGCTGTTTCTGCTACTGTAATCCAGTGTAGTATGTGTTGTGCTGCCATAGGTGTATTAAAGATTAAGGCAGACAATACAGCAGATTCCAAAGCATTGTTTGGTAACCAGCTTTGACAAATGTTAGTCGGCCCAGAAAGGACTTCATTCCCTTCTTGTTAGTTGGCTTGGGTGCTTGTGAAATTGCTACCTTCCTATCGTCATGTAATGTTCTACCCTACTTGGATACCACATATCCCAGGTACTTGACCTATATTCTCTGTAGTTGCAATTTATGCTTGCTTACTTTATGTCCCTGTTCTGCTGAATATCTCAATAATGCTATTGTATCTTCCATACATTGCTGCTGGGTAGGGGCCGCAAGCAGAATATCATCCACATAAAGTAGAACTTGACTGGCCTCGGGTGGAGTAAACACCGGAATGTAGCTAGCCATCTCCTGTGCGAATATCGTTGTACTTTCACAGTATCCCTGCGATAGCCGGGTATGGCTGTATCTGTCACCCTGACTGTAAATGCAAAGCAATACGGACTATCTGGATGTATAGGTATTGCAAAGGAAGCATAGCTTATATGTACCACGGTAAGATACTTCTGTGGCGTGTTCATAGCATTCAATATTGTGTGTGGGTCTGGCACCATCGGTACCCTAGGTATTATTACATGATTTACAGCTTGTAAATCCTGTACCATCCGCCATTCCCCCTTTGTTTTCTGATCAGAAGATACAGGGGTATTGCATGGTGAATAGCGATTACTTTGTAGATGGGGAATTCCCTCTGTGACTTTACAGATATCTTCTGGTGTCCACGGTCTATACACTACGGGGGTTGGGTCCTGGCCTTCCTGTCCTGCATGAGGGTTCGGTACTTCAATTAATTGACAGATATCCTCACTCTGTTCTAGTGACTGTCTTCTTACTCGAGTGTCCCTAGGTATGTTACGAGTTCGGGATGTGGTTTCAATAGCTTCTGTTACATTTGGTCGTTGTGATACCTCTGTTGCCACCGGATAACATGTGGAGACTAGCCTGCCCTCCCGCTTCATATCCTGGATGTGGTATCGGAGGTGGTAGGGGGGTGGGGGGGGCTGTCGCTACTACTGTATTATGATCTTCTCTGTGTACGTATGATGCTTTCGCATTTGTAGTGTTCTGTTCCCTTCGGTTCACTACCTCAATCCACCTATGTGCATGACGGATACCCAATTGTCACTGTTTTGTCGCCTGCACATCTTAGGGCTGTCACCTTTTCAAATGCACAATGTGGGACATTAGTGTTCGGAACGTGTAATTTGCCAGGAAAAAGTATACCCACGGCCAGTACATAGGACAGGATTTCACTTTTTGCCAGGAGAGCTACCAATTGTTGTAGCATTTCAGTTGCTTATTACGTTTATTATATTTTGTTGTTCCAGATACAAAATTACTGTTTTATGCTCCCATTTGAAAAGATATCTGGGAAATCTTTGTCCTGAGATATCAGGACATTTGCCATTTGTTCGGTTTGTTTGCAGGACACAACTGGCCAAAGAGGGACTGTCCCTCACAGGGTGGGACAGGTGTTTACCCTAGAACATGTGCATCACATTTTCAGGGATTACAATGTTTCAGTAACGATATTTTGTCTAATATACCATCAATGTCATATTTATTACCCCATTTTGCTGAATATCTCACATTATGTGCTCTCTGCGATTGCATATACTTCACGTCACCCGTCAAACGCGGATCACATGATCTGTTTGTTCACTAATCTCCCATATCCTCTACACGACTGCTACGTACCCTTCTCTCGTACCACGTGGTATCTCCTTCCCTGTATCCACTGTAGTGTCTACAATGACTATTTACTCTGCTGTGTGTTCCCCTGACCTATGTCCATATTTAACACTATTTGGATTGGTCTTCGACCCGCTATCACAACTGTTAACAGAAACACAATGTAGTCTGGTCCCTGATCTACAATAGAGACAAAGAGGCAAACACTCCTTACCTGAGCCTCCTGTTTAAGGCTGCACGTTTTCTTCTTGGGATCCAGTTTTCCGCTTTTCAACCACAGATCAGACAGTAGACAGCCTCTTTACACACAACAATTCAGTCGGAGGTCTTTTCATTCAAGAAGAACCATTTAGGCAAATTCTCCTGCGTAGATGTCTAACCACCCATGCACTCTGACCTGTAGCTTACCAAGGGAATTCCGGATTACAAGGATCACAATGTCAAATAAGTTGTTAAAACCAGACTGTAGTTATCAGTAGGCTTTTCTAAGTGACAGTCAATAACACAGGAGGCTCGGGTTCACAACGTTTTAGTAGTGTACACAGGCAGGCAAAATAATATACAGTCCAAGTATGAGAGTTTTGTCTGACTCTATACAGTAAGCAATTTCTTTATATAGTGTTTACAATCAGCCTTTGCCCACCTTACTGACGTGGTCGGTCACAGTGCATTTACATCACTATGGTCCGCAATAGTCTATACATACGTGGGTGCTGAGGTCGTGCTTTTAAAATGTTTTCCCATGAGAATAACACAGCCTTGCAAGGCACCTTGTCAATTACAGTGTCCTTCTGTGATTGTAGCTGTTTCAAGGACCCTGGACTGTTCCGATACAGTAGTCAGTTAATTTCTTAATACGTTGCTTTGTCTCTCTGGTAAGGAGTTGTACTCTTATCTTCGATAGAGCTCACAAGGCCATCCTCCTCAGGGGAAGGGGTGATGTTATGCATGTACATACATTTATTGTTCTGTAACCCAGCAGATAATTAATGCTGAGAGACATAAGCCTGCTGTACTGGTTACTGCCAGGGTCAGAATTCCATCACACTACAGCTTAGCTTCACCAATTACATGCAGGATCAGTTCTACTGACATATTGTACGGTACAATTCAATGCATTATATAGTATTTTGAGTCTAAACTGGCACTTCATATGTGTTTCTATATATATTTTTCGAACAACATCCATCCGGCCATATGCATGTTGTTCCGTCCTTTACCTTGACCGTATGTATTTGGCCGTCCGCAACGCTTCTCCACATGTGATGTCCCACCTTCCCTTCTTTGCCTGTAGCACCCTGTTAGGACGTCCTGTTTGGTAGGCACGTGTTCCGCTATATGTGATCGACTTCTCTGCATAGCTAATCATCGATGCGGTGGTTCAACAACCCGACTTGTCCACATGTGTACAGTTATGTGCACCGTGTCGTATACAAACCTATATGGTTTCCACGGGTACATACCACATGCGGGATGTACACATTCTGCAGACACATTCACATGCAGCCATTTCCATATCTGTACCTGAGGTGGGTTGGTGACATGTGGGGTACGTATTTGCCCGCGTGGCATTGCCTAACACAAACATCTTACCACATTTCAGGTATGCACATTGTGTGTAGGTGTATAGCTGCACACGGATGCTAGCAGGTTTGGGTGCACAGGTGTACATGGGTGGGACTGACATGCTACAATGAGGCTATTGTGTATTACATCTGAATGCATGGGTTCTGCTTCTGGATATTACACTTCAACATACGCCATCCAGTGTATGCGACAGAGACGTTGCTGGGTGTGGGATATGTTGCTATGCACATGTTTGCCTGTGTTTAAGGTATCTTGATTCCTTCCTGTTGTTATGTCAACACAGCTACCCGGCTATGTACTCTCACTACTTCTTGTGACCATTATGGTTGGCACCTTTTCCAATGACCATAGTGGGACATGTTTTATGGAAACTTTGGATTTTGCAGGACAACACATACCCACGGCAAGTGCAGTTGACAGAACTTCACTTGTTTGCCATACTATATGCTTATTCTGTTAGCATTTGGGTTCCTTATTCAGTTTCTTATGCCATGTATGTGTTTCATATACAAATTATATGTTTTATGCTACTATTACATGTATATTGCGGGAATATTTTTGGCAGGGGATCTCAGGTCATTTTCCATTTTTTCGATTTTTGCAGGGACACAACTGTCCAATCAGGGACTGTCCATGGCACATTGGGACAGCTGTTAACCCTGGTGACCATGCCCATGTCGCTACTGGGGTTGCCACCTTTTCCAGTTGCCAAGGTGGGATATTTCCGGGACTCACATCTGACTTTACAGGCCGACACATACACACGGTCACTATATAGCATAGAACTTCACTTGTTTGCCTAAATAAAAGCTTATTGTTGTGGCAGTTTGGTTGCTTATTCTGTTTCTTGTGACATTTAGGTATTTCAGTTACAGAAATAACCAATTCATGCTACCATTACATTAAATACGGGATATCATTATGTCCTACAATCTTAGCACATTTGCCATTTTTAATATTTTTTTTCGGGACACAACTGCCCATAGAGGGACTGCCCCTCCCAAAGTGGGACAGGTGGTGACCTTAGTCGCTACTGCTATGTCGGTGCGGCGCGCTGACATGCTGCTGTACACCTTCTCTGAGTATAACCACTGACGGTGCATTGCGGGACAAACGCGGTCTTATGCGTATCCTTTGCTCCTTGGACGGGTACACTTAAGCCTTCATGGGTTGTATTTGCTTCTCCGTTTATTTGGGACGGGTACTATGTTGCATACTCTACGTGCGTTTCATTCTGCACGGGCCCTGGCTGCTGCCATTACTATTATGGGCGGACCGTGGCAGTCAGCACATTAGGTTGCTCACCGCATGCCGGCTTAGCCACGCCTCCAGACGCATCCTACTTGGGCTCGCTCACGTACACTACGCACGTGTCTGTGGTTGCGGTGCACTCTCATTAATATGCATATGGCGCTACTACGCCGGCTATTCACTGCACCGCCGGCGCAGACCTTACGCCGTCCTTGCGCCGAGCTTCATGAATCCCGGGGTATATATTTAAAGGAGAAGAGAACAGTGATATAGCTGTAGAATAAATGAGGGCTGATATGACTATTAGATTTAGATTGAGGTAGGGGGGAGGTATGTGTGAATGTTGGGGAGCAATAGTGATTAATGTCAGGGATAGTGGATATCAGTGGCATTATAAGCCAGATAGAGAAAGTATAAAAGTATTGTGTAGTTATGTAATGGATGACAGAGCAACATAGTGGTGGAGGATGACAGCTAATAGGAGAAATAGGGTAGAGTAGTAGGGAAGGGAAGGTGTAGCTTGGTAGAAGGCTAAAGAGTTGTGGGATTGGTGTAGATTGGGAGAGAGTGAATGGAAGTGTAAAGTGATGGGAGGGGTGAGGACAGGTGGGGAAGAGAGAGTATTGGTGGAAAAAATGTAGGGGTGTAGTTTAGTTAGGTATCAAGGTAATGAAAGTGGGGTGGTTGGGAATGGGGTATGGTAGAGGAGTGGATTAAGCTCAAGCATAGCAAGGGTGAATGGAGTGGGTTGGGCCGGTCTGTCATCAGCACACCACCAAAAGCAATCAGAAATTCAAGAAAATACTTTAAGCTTAAATAAGATACCCGATAGAATCTGAGTTAAAATTGAAGAAAAGAAAGCATCAGATTTATAGGATGGAGGGGTCGTGACTGTCAGTGTGAGGTACAATATGATTCTGAAATACAGAGTTAGCTGGGGGGGGGGGGCTTGTAGCTCCTAGCTACCATGCCACAAAAGGAAAAGCAAATCACCATGGTGTGACTATCTACTAGGCAAAAACTGTTATATAGACTAGGAGAAGCCATGTTTAACACCTACAAGGTAAAGAATTAATGTAGCAGATGGTCTGGTGTCATTCTAGCAGGAAAAATAGGAGGCATCAATTCTTTTCAGCTGACAAATGCAAGGGGTGGAGATATCTCTACTTGCTATAAGTGACTGATGAAACTTTCTCCATATTTATTTATTTTTTTCTCATCACTTGTTGATACTGGTACAATAATACTGATTAAATCTATGTTTATACCTCTGATTGAATTCATCTGGCAACCAACTAAATCCCTGCTTTTATGTATATATTCTGCACATGTTACTGTAATCACTATGTGTAACACTGTTTCTACTTCTGTACCAATTAATATTTCATTTTTTCTGTATCTATGTTCTTATTGGAGCTTTTCTCCCTTGGCCTCTACTGAAAATGGGCTCTTTCAGTCCCAGTGGACTTTCATGATAAACAAATACAATTAAATAAATACATAAATAAATAAATATTTAGATAAACAGGTAAGCAGAGCAGGCAGGTTAACTACAAAAAAGAAAATAAATAAGACCAAAACAGAAAACTAGTAAGTTAAACACAAAACTATTTGAGAAGGTCAATGGGAAGTGGACGGACACAAATTCAGAACTGATAACTTACCACAGGTATCACACTACTAATACTTGCAGGCAGTATCTAAGTCTAGCATAAGATTGCATCAATAATGTTAGCTTCCTGTAAAAACAGAGAATTATATTCATTTACAAGTAGTCTAGCCTAAGTGACTAATTCAAATATAAACACACTTAACACAGTATCTATGTTTAAATTATGGCATTTACAGTGGTCATTAACTGAAACTAATGCCAGACAGCAGATAAAAAATTAGTCAATGGTCAAGCAAAAATACAGATATTCACATAAATATATATAGTTGAAGCTATCAGAAAAACACAAAATTAAACTAACATAGCCATAATACAGTGCCATGGCCTGGGTGAGCTAGCACAGTTATACATGAACTGCTAGCAGTACGGACCCAGTAATATGGCATATATGTACCCTTTTTTTCATGCTCAATAAAACATACAACAGCTAAAATAAAAGTATTGAATAATACACTGTTGACTAACCGATGGGCACAAATAACCATGTAATGCAGTAATCATACAGTTTAAATACATCAGTAAACATAAAGCAGCGTACTGCATGTCTGTGGACCCTGTGAGGCTAACAGCAGCAAGAAAATGTTTGAAAATGATGCCCCATGTACAGGAGTGTATCTAAGCTTTGGTAGGCTAAGGTGGGAGGGAACAGATGGCATCTGTAATCAGCACACCACCAAAACAATCAGAAATTCAAGAAAAGACTTTAAGCTTAAATAAGATACCTGATAGAATCTGAGTTAAAATTTAAGAAAAGAAAGCATCAGATTCATAGCATGGAGGTGCTGTGACTGTCAGCTAGAGGTACAATACGATTCTGAAATACAAAGTTAGCTGTGTGTGTGGGGGGTCTGGTTCCTAGCTGCACAAGGAAAAACAAACCACCAGGCTGCGACTGTCTACTAGGCAAAAGATGTGATATAGACTAGGAGAAGCTGTGTTTAACACCTACAGGGTAAAGAATTAATGTATCAGATGGTCCGGTGTCATTCTAGCAGGAAACTATAGCAGGTACCAATTATTTTCAGCTGACAAATGCAAGGGGTGGAGATATCTGCGAAAACAGTTAAGCAGAGCAGGCAGGTTAACAATAGCCACAAACAACCATGTAATGCAGTAATTATACAGTTTCAATACAACAGCAGTAAACATAAAGCAGTGTACTGCGTGTGTGTGGACCCTGTGAGGCAATTGGCACCAAGGAAATCATTATACATTTTAAGGCCCTGTGACTACCTGATGGTCATGTAGCCTGCTGATGTCATCCACCTTAGCAGCACTGGCTAACAGTCCACTATCAGCTAAACTCTGTGGCGCATACAATAAGTACTGTGAGCTATAGTGTGTAATAGTAGATTAGTAGGGGTTCTAATCTCACATCAGCCAACTCTGTGTATGTGTATACATATATCCTTCAGCAGCACTAAGGACATGCTCATATGGGCTATTTCTGTGCAACGGTTATGCATTTTACAGCCCTGTGACAAGCTTCTAGTCCTATATTGCCCTCATCTACATATGCATAACTGACGTCTGCCACCATCTAGGTTTCTACATTCAGAAGACCCGGGTGACATGTATCAAGGGTAGCAGACCTTGTCACAAAGTATGAATGCTTAAATACGCTAACTGCCCCCATTGTCCCTGACATGCCCTACTACACCAATGCACCAAGAGAACCATGCACAAATACTGCCGTGCCTTGCCGACATCATATTTCTGCTGTGCTGTCACACCATCCTGTGCCACTGTACTGCCACCATGTGTTCATAGTATAACCACTCAGACCCCCTCGAACAGAAACATACACAGGTCCGTGATATACTTGTCATTCTGTCACACTACCACCAGTCTAACATCATAAACTAAGGTACACAAGGTTTGCTGTGTAGTCATGACACATGCCAACACACAGTACCTGTTGTGGCCCACAACACCTGCTATGGCATAATATACTCCACTACACAAGTACAATGAAAGTAATATAGTCACCCTGTGCATCAGACACATATTTGCATGTTCCTGCATCAATGGCACTGATGGCAGGAATGTGGCACAGGTACCATCATATCCACAGGGTGTGGTGTGGGCATGCCAGAGGCCTAGGCTGTGTCAAACGGTTGACAGCATGTGTGTGAGCCAGGAAGGGGTGCTAGTTAGATGGGCCATGGAAAGGTGCCATGTGTGTCTGTTGGTGACCTGCATGTGACAGTGATATTTGAGGGTGTGCATGTGCACAGTCAAGCCCAGTGCTAGCCCTACACAGGTGTATGTTGGACAGCTGTGGACTGTACATGGCAGAGTGACAGTGTCTCCGGCCACAAACATGAGAACTGGCTCTGCCAGCAGTGGCACTGGCACGATCATGCCCAAGGTCAGATGTGATGCTAGTAGCAGATGATAACTGCTGTCTGCTGGGCCCATGTTCCCCACAGAAACAGCCAGGGCCACTTGTGCATGGCCTGCCATATTGTGTTGTGGACAGCACTCTTCTTTCTGTAGCACTAGAGGTACTGCCACTACAAGAGCGTGAGTGTGCATGGCCATGTGGAGTGTCAGCAGATGGTGTTGCTGACCTACGTCCATGTGTCTGATGCCCTACTCCAACCAGATGTTCCAGCACATACAATGTGCGGTCAAAGACAGACAGTGTCGCAGCCCACCATCTGTCCATTACATCAGTGAAATGATCCATGGTGTCACCAATGTAGTGGAGGCAGTCACAGATGTCAGACTGTGCTGCATCCATAATCCTGAGCATCCATCTGGTGCTGCATTCGGAATGTGCCTGTGACTCCATGATGGCCTGAAACATGCTGCATGTGACCCATGATGTGTGACACCTGTGACAGGAGGTGGATGGGCAGCAGTCCTCCTTCGAGCACTCCTCTCAGTCTGCCTGTGTGGGACCTTGCCAATTCTCTGGCTATGGCCAGTGTCTACACTCACTGATGGTATAGTTGTCACACTGTCCTGTTGACTGTCACCACCCTCTGACTGTCCTATATCTGTGGCCTCTGGGGACTGGGTATGTGTGGGCAAACTGACTGTGTGTGGCAACAATGAGGGTGGAAGAGGGATGTAAACCTCTGGGACAGATTCAGCCCCTGACAATCCCACCTGTGCCTTACTATGGCCACCATCATCATCGGAGTCTGATGAGACACTGATATCTGGTTGTGAGGGAGACAGACTCCAACCCCCCTGTTCACCTGTGAGGAGGAAGATAAAATCAGTACATTACTACCTGCACTATTATGTATGGTAATCCACACAGATTCATATAGATGAGCCACAACCGCATTACACATCCCACATCTTCTAATTTTCAATCCATTGCACAACACACAAACACAAAATAACATACACAGACAAGACAGCCCCTTTATAACATGCACTTCAGGTATATCCTGTTAACGTTGTCAGTACAATACACCTATGAGATATGCAATATGACAGTGTATGTGATAGAACTACACATAAAACCCCAGTACACCTATCCTGAGAATAATATGCCAGTTGTGTTATCACTGCCTTAGGTATGTACCATCTCCCTATTGTGTGTGAACAGGCATCTTGGAGTACTTGCCTCCTGTATAGCAGGCTGCATAGCTGTTCATAACTATAAGTGAAAATATGTTAATGTTTGTACAAATACACAGCTGTGATTACCCATTGTATGCATTGTAGTTAACTGCTCCGGAATGGAACATACAACTATTCTACTCTGGCTAAGCATAACAGTTGCGCCTAGGGCAAAATGGTAATGTTTAACATTCTTAGGGTATATATGATCCATAAAACAACAGTATCATACTTACCAGGTACAGGACCATGGACTCCAGCCACACCTGATGGACCTAAGAAAAGGTGAGGGAGAGGTATTTTCAGCAATACCAAATGTTGCAGTGTTACAAGGTAATATGTGAGTATATCCGTATGTATAGCAGCTAATGTGATACTGTCTACATTGCTGACATTCTGAGTATGTGTGCACAACTGTGCATTAAACCCCCCCCCCCCCCCAATGCAGATAGACCTGACAGCTGTGTACTGGTATGCAGAGCCTGCCACAATAACTGATACAGTATTACACTGGCGAACACAGTAAGCTTACCTGGATGCTCCTCTGATGTGGATGCTGTGGCATCCACCTCCAGGATGTATGGTGTGATGGATGCCTGGGAGCTGGTGGTTGATTCTAGGTTCACCAGGAATTACTCTGTGGCCAAGACTGGATGTTCTGTTGCAGACCCTCCACCAGTGGCAGCAGGATCCCTGGCCACAGGAGCTTCCCTTTGGCATGCAGCATTGACCATATCTGTGGCCCAGTGTCAGACCTGCTAGTAGGGCCTCTCTTGTTGGCCAATCTGATTAACCAGCCTGACAAGGCCACCCCAGAATGCTGCATGCTGGTCACAATTTTGGCAACTCCTAGAAAGCAGAATGTGATGATACAGTCTGAGGCCATCCAGGATAACATCATTCTCTGCAGCTGTGCAAGGTGCATGCCTCCTGTGATACATTGTTCCTGAAAGACAACAAGAGGGGAACACATCACAGAACCAGGTAAGTGGACATCCACTATGTACATAACCTGCATAACCAAAATGGGCTGCACTATCCACCACCCCCTTACACTTCATACCCCACAGTCTATCAACACACTACATGTGTGGCTATCACCAAGATAGTAGCAATACTGGGTATGTCCCTGTGTGCCATGACAGATTCTGCTGTATGTCTCCACACCCATCACTGCAGTCTACTGTGTGTGTCCCCCCTACAGGCAAATTCCCACTAATATGTCATACAGCCACTGTCGAACACATAGCTATGTGCTAATACAACTATATGGGTCAGTCCAGCAACACTAGCATGCCACAATGACAGAAAGAAATGCAAACCTGCTGTGGTACATGTTCCCTGTAGGCACCATACCTCTCAATTATACACATGTTTGCAAAATGTCAGGATGTTTGCCTCATAGATGTGGTCCTTTTGGCACAAACATGTAGATGTCTGACAAATGGTTGTCCAATCATTGATGGTTACTATCAGAAAATAAATAGAGAATCTGACTGTCACACCCTAGACCCCCTCCGAAAACACTTATGCTACAGTAATATCTGTTAGTCTAGTCACATTCTTACTTTGTATGGCCAATATATATACTGTATTGCCGAGTTTGGGCCTGTGTCCCACCATTAATTATGGCTTTGCCCTGATTTCTTGTTGTAGGGGGTTGACCATACCTCTCAACTAATGAGGGATGAATGTCAACAAAACAGGGACCTAGCCAGAGTACATCAGCGACAGTCAGGGACATTTTCATAATGTTAGAGCTATTTATGTGTGACATTGATAGACTGAGAAGAGATTAATTACAGTACATTATTTGACGTTACAGGAGTGTACACCCTTACTTAGTGTCACTACGTCTAACATGTAATCCACAAGCTTTCCTACAACAGCCGACCATTGTAGGAGAGAGTGACAGGAGCAGAGCTGAGATATGTTTCAAATTAGAGACAGTTGAGAGGCATGCCTGTAGCTGTTGGACAGCAGAGTATCACTGGCATGTCCATACCATAGATCTACTACAAGCCTACTGTTGTAATCCCTATTCCCCATACCTCCATCCTTCCAGCTGCATGCCATTATATGGGGACATCTATTACATACCTGACAGAGTGAAGTAATCTTTTTTTCAAGTGTTCCTGTACAAATAGCTTGCAAAAACATTGTCTGTGTGAGCAAACCAACATACAGACATGTTCCCCATAAACAGTTGCTTGCCTTTTGTAGGTAATGCTGATTAACAGCTAATTGCCTCTGCACCAATCTGTGGCTCAGACTTACTAATTGCATCCAAAACAGCTGAACTGCACTATCATTAGACAATGAAATGGCACCACAGTGCAGTATTTAAGGCCTTTATGTAGGCCTTGGCCCCTTTCCTAGACTTTGAGATGGACATTAGTGAGGTGTGAAGACTACAGCATTGCAGAGTGTAGGTGCAAATACTGTCCACTATTGAGATTTATGAAGTATGTCCACAGTTCTGCCTGATATGTCTGGCCAGTGTCCAATGACATTGTGATCATCTGACTCCATGGAACAACGGGGAAGAAACAAAAGGAAAACCGAATTTCGAGAAACCAACACGATAAAGAAGATGTGGAAACCGACGGAGAAGAGTTAATTTGGAACATTTTGCATAAGTATTTG
The DNA here is from genome assembly GCF_019279795.1 of Protopterus annectens. Classification (NCBI taxonomy): domain Eukaryota; kingdom Metazoa; phylum Chordata; order Ceratodontiformes; family Protopteridae; genus Protopterus; species Protopterus annectens. Next base: position 718,743,142 of record NC_056751.1, on the reverse strand, counting down.
ATGGATACTGAGCATTCTGTGTTAAGTAAGGGATTGTCTTTCATCCCTGCTCAGTCTGCCAAAATAGCAGATGCCTTAACTGATTGTAAAATGTTTTTATGAAATGTTCAGTTGAAGATACTGTTTAATAATGATGTACTTAATGAAGGTGAATTTATTTTTAAGAAACCGAGTGTATACTCCCCGCAATGTATTTTGCACGAGATAATATACAATGTTATAATAAAGTTGAAAATTTAAGTTTGAGTGAGAAGCAAGCACTTAAACAACTTGAAGCTGACACTTCGATTGTTATACACCCAGCTGACAAATGGGCTTAATTGTAGTAATGGATAGAATATTTTTATTTTAATAGTGTTAATGAGATGCTGTAAGATGATATGGTGTATAGAAGTATTGATAATGACACCACTGAGACAACAAAGGAAAGAGTGTTGAATGGCTTAATTGATTGTATGAATAGTTCTATTATTATGAAGGAACTCTTTAGATATTTTTTAGTTGATCAACCTTTGGTTCCTACTTTGCAGGGTTTACCGAAGATCCATAAGAACCCTTCTATACCACCATTTAGACCAATTGTAGCTGGTGGTGGTTGGCTCACTGAGCCACTATCGATTTATGTTGACAAGCAGTTGAAGCCAATACTACAGAAGGATGAGTATATATTGCATGATAGTAAACAGTTTTTGCAGGAGTTATATGAATACACTAAAGGTAGATCAGTCTATCCCAGTAATGTTATGTTCTTGGTGACCCTTGATGTGATGTCCCTTTTTACAGTAATACCCAATACAGAAGGAATGATGGTCGAGAATTTTTTACTAAGAATGAGAGCATATTCTGAGCAACATATTGACTTTGTTTGTTATTTACTTGAGCTAATATTGGAAAGTAACATCTTTGTATTTGATGGGAAATATTATATGCAGACCTCAGTTGTAGCTATGGGCACACCATGTGCCCATAGCTATGCCAATATGGTTATGGCTGAGTGGGAGACAGAGGTTATGTTACAACATCCACTTGACACCCTATACTTGAAATTTTAATGATGATCTGTCAATGATTTTTTTATGTTGTGGAGTGGGGATATGATGCAGTTACAAGAATTTCTAGAGTTTCGGAACAGTAGCAATATTTTTTTGAAATTCACTGGGAAACATTTGAATAGTGAAATTGAGTTTTTGGACATTAAAATAAGTGTTGACAATAGTGGACATTTTCATACTGATAGATACAGGAAGGAATGCCAGCTTGTAGCATACCTACATATAACAAGCATGCATTCCCAGCATATGTTTAGGACTATCATAAAAGGTCAAGCTATGAGATGTTCCAGATTAGCTGATAGGGATGCTGATTTTGAGAAAGAATTAGGCCAACTGGAAATTGATTTTGTAGGTAGAGGTTACAAAAAGAATGAAATACAGGCAGCATGCCATGAGACTAGGAAGCTTTGAAGAGAGAGAGCTAGTCCCTATTACTCTGAATATAAACATTTGAATGTGAAGCGGGACAGACAAATGAATAAAGTAGCCCTTAATTTTACTTATACTAAGGACAATAAAGTATTAAGAGAGATTCTGGAAAAGAATTGGCATGTTCTGTAAGTAGATGGTCAAATAGCAGGATTAGTAGGAAATAAACCAAAAATAGTCTATAGAAACACCAGAACACTTAAGCAAAGGTTATGTTACCATAAGATGACTGGGGTTTGTTACAGCAAACCCATGGAAAAAGGACAGTTAGATGTGGCAGCTGTAACTTTTGTGAGTGTGTATGTGTATATATATATATATATATATATATATATATATATATATATATATATATATATATATCTAATGTCTTCTGCCGAATTTATGTTTCACCGAAACATAAATGTCCCTGTGTATTTACATGAAAGTGTGTTTTACCAAAAACACACTTTCGCGTAAATAAGTAAATAAAATAAAAAATAAATTAGTTAAATAAATAAAAACGTGGTTTGCATGTTAACTTAGTTGTACATCAACATTTAGTGTTGATGTACAACTAAACAGAGTATTGCTGAGATCGTGGTACAGTGAGGATGAGGGAACATTTCCTTTTCCCCACTGTAGTGTGATTGTGGAGTGAAAATATTAAAGTAGGGGGGTATGGGGGGCACGACCCACCACATGGGAGGTGCAGGGGGCTTACCCCTCTACATAACACTGTTTAAAGTGTTTTTTCCATAGATTTTACCCAAAAGTGCGTTTTCATTGAAACACACTTTCGAGTAAATCCGTTCGCAAATTTACCTTTTGTTGAAACATAAATTTGAAAGAATGCAGTAGACCCATATATATATATATATATATATATATATATATATATATATATATATATATATATATATATATATATATATATATATATATATATAAAGGATTTATATTTGGGCATCCTGATACTGGAGTTAGATATGAGGTGAAAGTGAATGCTGATTGTAACACCAAAAACATGGTATATCTTGCCCGATGTATAACATATCATTCCTTCTATATAGGGAAGACTAATATATGCTTGAGGGAGTGTATAAGAGATCATGTATATTGTATTAAAAAGGGGCACACTTATAGTGCCATAGCAAAGCATATATTGGAGTTGGGACTTGACCATCAATTTAGGTTTAATGTCCTAGAAATAGTGTGAGATGATGTTAGGTTGGGCAATCTGTCCAACGTCACTGAGGAAAAAGAACTTAAATGGATTATTAGACTTAGTGCACACTTGGGTAAGGATCTAAATGATCATATAGTAATTACATCTAAACTAAAGAATAGGAAACTCAAAAAATAAAGAAACAATGATATATAAATATGTTGTTTACATGTACTTTTGTGCTTTTATATACCTAGCTGTGCATAGTTAGATTTATAATTCTATATCTACAAATTCTCTTCATTATATATTTTTAATAGTTGATGTGAATAATAATGGTCATGTGTTGTAATGTCATCATATGATTGGTTGATTTGAAAAATGCTTTCATATTTGAGTGCTTGACTCTATATGTGAAGGTCTGATGAAGCAAATTGTATTTTTGTGAAAGCACTTATCTGTTTCTTATTAAAACGTTTTTTATTAGATCTCACATTTGAAGTAATTTTATTTTGTGAGATTACCTGCCGTGAGCTGCTTGAGTATTGTTTGGTGCTTAATATTTGGTTTGTGTACTTAACAGCAGTGTTTTTCTGTGTGGAATTTTGTATGTCTTATACTCCCATTATTAGTTATTTGGCTGTGCACTGGTGTACATTTTGCATCAGAGTCCCAGGTACACTCCTATTTTTCCTCATTCAATTTAATTTCAGTCTGTCAGTGGCAATCAGGATGTTTTGCTGGAAACACTTGTTTTAATTAAGATCTGTGTGGTGTAGTGGGCTAATGCACTAGGCTGAAGTTGACAGGGGCCCAGGTCTGAGACATGGCAGAGGTGATTATTTTGTTCATGTGACTAACACTGTGAGAAGCACATAGGATTATTAAGGCACATTAAAGTTTATTTAATCTGATTTACTGGGTGTGGTGCAGCATGCCACTTTTAGCCCTGCATAAATCCATGCTAAAAAATAAAAAAAAAGAAAAGGGGTGATAAGACAGTGGTAAAATGGGGGGAAGCAGGGGCAAAACATAGTGAAAGGCATGTATGGATGTGCAGGAAGGGTGTAGAGAAGAACCATAGCTTTCCATTTCTTGTAAAACAACAGCTGTGTATTTTGACAGATTTTGTAGATGTATTTGGACCCTCAAACCCCAGAGAGAGGGGCAAGGACAACATAAATGTGTTGTGAAGCCAATTGGACCAAATTAGTTGTGTCCAGGGGACATGTGTGCCAAATGGAGAGCTATGTATGGGGCAATATTTTTTTGTGGGACAGGTGCCTATTTTTTTTTTTTTTTTTTTTTAAGGAGAGAGTGGAATGTTGAGGAAGGGACATAGGTATGTGTGGAGAGGTAAGTTGGGTACAAGAGTATGCAATTGCAGACAGACAAGACAGTAGGCAGGGACAGTGTGTGACACATGAGGGGGTAAACACCTTTGATGGAGGGAGTTGTTAAATCTGAGATGCATGTGCCTCTGGATGGCAGCAGCATGACTAATATCCCCACCCATGGAAAGTCCACACTATTCCTTTGCTGCCCTGAGCATGGCTGTGCTGGAGGCTGGGTGCCAGGGCCAGCCTGCCCCACCAGGTTGGCCAGTGTGCACTCAGTCTGGCACAGGTTTGGTTCATAAGTCCGTTGAACTATCCTGCACATCATGACTGGCAGTTGTCTTTGGGTGACAGCAGCTTGTCTGCCACCACTGTCAGGGGGAGGCCGGGCCCCAATCCGCTGAGGCAATTCCACCTGATGGTGGTGCAGGGGCAGCAGAAGAGGTACCAATGGCCTGGGTCCCAGATGTGTCAGGACCCAGTGCCATGGCCAGCTGAGGTAGGGTAGGCAGATCACCAGGAGCTGGCCTACCCTGTCGTGCTGTGGTGCTTGAGGTATAGCAATAAGTATAGGTAAGTTATGAACAACACATTTGTTAGTAATAACAGCATGCCAGAATATTGGAAATAACCTAGTCACATTTAATGCATATTATGTGAAACACAGCAATAAATAACAGAACAGTCAGTATATAAACAGCATGCCAGTAACAGTTACGGCATAAGGCCAAAAAATAGGTAATTCATCAAGATATGTTATTATGCAACCATTATAATACACAGTAATAAAACGCATGCCTCAAAATGAGGTTTAATGTAACAACATATGTTAATAGTAAACCATAACCGTTGAATAACAATGCTAAATACATGGGGAGAGAGAGAAATACAGTCCATTAATACCATTATATGCTATATACTTGACAAGAGTACTAATATCTACTCTACAGGTCTGTCCTTTCTTTATGCATTCAACTGACCTATACCTGCTGTAGCACATACATACCTCTCAAGCTATATGCATAGGACTGTATGGGCCAAGCAGTAACAACTGCTGGTAAACAACTACACAGAACACTTGCACATCAAGTGGACCTATATAACTACCAAGGTGTACTGTGGGCTGATGTAGTGATACTTTGCTATTTAGATAATCATGTCGATGATAAATCTGTGGCAGAGGAATTACAAAATACTAATTACATTACATAACAGTGTGACACTTGAGAGATGTATGTGTATAATACAGAAACTAAACAACTATCATGCCTTGCTTGACAGGCATGGGGATAGAACACACTAGCAGCGACTGCAGAGGGCATCTGCAGTGCATGTACTAAATGACTGCAGCAACCTTTAACAGACACTGCAAGCATACAGCCATACCACAGATTACACATTTTATTTCTTTTATTTCATGTTATTATTATTAGATTTATTCCCTTTATTTTATGCTGATTTTTCACATTCCTGGTAATGATTTTAACAGTCTGTGACATGTAAATACACGATTATTTACACATAATATGGGATATATCACCCATTTACTTGTAGTTCCTGTGGAGAGAAAATCTGTAATCATTGTGTGACTGATACTGTAATATTTATTGCTACATTAGCACTGGATTCAAACCCTGGTCTGTGTGTAGCAAAATATATTTCATACAGAACATTTAACAAACTGAGCTACTGAGTCACTGCTGATTAATGACTGAATGATATTTGCTTAGAGCTCACCTGGAACCAAAATATGACCTGGTAATATTACTACAGTTTTATAGTAGACTGCAGTGACAGTTGAACACACATGCATGAATTTCAAGCATGACAGAGATACTACGTAACTAATATTACTACATAAAATGCAGGTATGTATTGTTAGTGGTTTGAAATATCTGTGCAGTCAACAATCAATATATCAGATTATGGGGTGGTTACCTCACACATATACCTTGCTTACCTGCTGTTTGTGGATGACAGAGCATTATGTGAACAATATTGGCCTATAAACAGCCTTTAATTGTACTATATGTGTTAAAAAATATATTTGGCAGCCATTATATTTGTTATCTACAGCTATTACAGTGTTATACTTGACTGCAACAATGTAACTCGCAGCCTGAATGCATATAGATCAAATGCAATGGTTTAAACAAGACAATCCTGATGCACACAATTTACCTTGTTGTTATTGGCATTGGATTATGTGTTATTGCAGAACAGTTGTCATAATTCATTTCTTACAAAACAGCTTTGACTCTACACTTATTGCACGCCACAGTTTATTGGATATACCTTCAGGCAAGTACTTGTATTGTTTCAAGTTTTTATTCCAGAACAGTAGTCATTATTGATTTCTTGCAAAACAGTTCTAATTTCACATGTATTGCACAACACATTTTATTAAAGATACCTTCATGCATTTACTGGTACTTTTTCAATTTTTTTATTGCACAGCAGTTGTCATTATGTAGGTGTTGCAATACAGCTGTAATTCCATAGTTATTGCACTAGAATCTTTAATGTAGACACTTTTTTACAGATAATGCTTTAGTCTTCCTTCCTTATTGGACTACAGTTGGCAGTATTCACTAATTGCAGTACAGCTCTAAGTGCACATTCATTGCAATACAATCTTCACTGTATATACCTAATCGCAGTTAATGCTTTACTCTTTCTTGATTATTTGTCTATAGGTAGCAAAATACATCTGTACTCACAACACTCACAGTGCAGCCTGGCCAAGCGGCCTGTGTGTGCCTCAATGTTGCGAGCTCTTGCATCTGCAGTTGTTGGGAGAGAAGCACACCATTATACATACTAGTTTATCAGACAATCAGATTAGGTATTGGTGAAATAAACGTAAATTATTTATAAACTTGTGGAGCATTCCCTGCCCAAGTGTCCCAGACCCAGGTGTCTAGAAGATCCTCCTTCTGATGCTTCAGGTCATCATAGTGGTGATGGACCTGCTCACCTGTGCGGGGGATACCTGTTACACCAGTGAGTTGACCTGCCAGCTGGTCTCAGGCCTCTGCCTTGCACTGTGAGCACTGGAACTCCCCTTGCTGCAGCCGGTCATCATGGTTTTCCACCAGGAGTCCAACCCTGACCCTGGACCCCTGAATGCCCCACTTCTGTGACTGGAAGCCCACACCCTCTCCAACACCAGCCCTAGTTGCTACATGGTTCAAACTCCAACAGATTATGCTGTTTTCCCATCTAGTGAGCTTTATATAGCCTGTTTTCCCACCCTAGAACAACATTGGACAATGTTTAAAAATGAGGTGTGTTGCTTAGCACTGCCCAAACCAGCTCAGTTCAGCCAAGCAGTCCTGAGCAGTGCTTAGCAGTGCCCAAACCAACCAAGTAGCGCCAAGTGCTACCAAGAGGTGCATAAACATGCTCAGCTGTTATTTTGTTTATGCAGTGCTTAGCAGGTCTTAGCAGAGCTTAGCTGAGTGCAGCGGGACAGAATTTAAAAATAATTTACATAATTTATACTTTGATAACAAAAGCTTAATTTCCCTTCCATGTATTGACATCCTGCACTTACTGCACATGAGGCCATAACTCTACCCAGTTAGCTACGTGGATATGTGGAATTCTGCTATACCTTTACATATACCTCTGAGCTACCTTTAAGCAGTGCTGAGCACTGCGCCCCCTGCAAACCTGCTCAGCTATGCTTAAACTTGACCTTTAGATGAATAATTAGATACATCCATTTTCTATTTTTAGATGTCTGTCTGGTGTCTCGGCACCACTTAGCATTGCTATGCTCTGCACTGTGACATGCAAACATACTTTAAAAAAAAAAAATAATAATAATAATAATAAAGTTAAAATTACATTGGTATCATGCAATTGGACGGTGCAGGGAGTGTGCTATTCATCTGTGGACTCAGTAAGTACCACACCCCCTACACTGATTCAATAACTGTGTTCCACAGCTCTCCCTTGGCAACATGCCATGATTAATATGCATGGTGGGCTGCCGAGGGGGAACAGTGTATGCAGACACGGTAACATTCCATGTAGGCTCTACACTATGCCTAAATGGATTTTATTAAATCTAGGGGCATGTCATATAATTTCTGTTTAAATTCTAGCTGCTTTTAACAAAGCAGAGCCAATGGAAAATGTATCTATATGTCCAATCTACCCCCCAAAAAAATTACAATAAGCATTGTGTTTGAAATGTCCCATATAAACCATAACATTGTGTGAGCCCATTTAATGTGCGATGCAGTGTGGTAATTTTTGAAGTTCCAACACACTTTTCAAAGAACAATAGTAATTCAGTCCTGGAGGATGAAAGGAGTTCAGCCTGAGTTGCCAAACTAATTCATGTCTTTCCAAGGTGTTGTTGACATTGACAGGGTAGCTGAGGGCTGCCAGGGTGAAGGATAGTGTTGATAGTTCTCCAAACATTTTTGGGATTAGAGTGATGGCTAGATTGGGCCTTACAGTAAAACATTTTGTTGTCATTGTGGATTTTTTATTTTATTTTTTTTTTTGGTTTCTAAATTCTTTAAATAGTTGATGGTGAGTAGGGGATTTGGATTTTAGCCATATTTTCCAGGCAGAATCTCTTTGATGCATATTTGAATGAGTGTCTTTTGTAAGCCAGGGGGCATAATTTGATTCTATCCTGATTGTCCAAAGGGGCGCTAGTGTGTTGAGGATGTCTAGGAAGATGCGGTTGACTTTTAGCACCACATCATTAAGGGAAAGACTATGCAGGCTGAACCAATTTACAGATGAGAGTCTTTCATTAAATGTTGTGGACATTAACAAATGTCAAATAAAAATAAATAAAATAATAATTATTACAATTCTTGTTTTATAAGGATGCAATAAATAGATAGAGAGAGAGATTTTCAGGAATGTTGAATAGCATGGCAGTTTATGTTAGCTAGGATCCTTTTTATTACTTCATTTTAAGGAACGGAAGTTGTTTTTACTACAGTAGGACTGATTTGTAGTTACAGTGGAAACTTTACCACTCCCACTTCAACTGCTGTTTAAGTAATTGTTCTTAAATGTATTAGCAATTAAGTCTTATGGATCGCTTGTCTGTGCTAACTTGCTAATAAAGAAACTGCAAATTTGGCATATCCTGTATTAGATTTTTTTACTTAATTTACTAAGTTTAAGAAATTTATTTTAAGATTTATAACAGTTAATACCAGTACTAGGCTCATATTGTTTCAAATCTTGGGAGTATTTTTGAATAGGTATTCCACTGAGAACACCTGATGGAAAGTTTCTTACAGTGTTTGGAATATGAATCTGTCATGCTAACATGTCTTATTTACCTGCTGATGAAGGTTTAGTTCCTTTAATTGAGTATTTGAGGTACCATTACTTCTCTGAAGGAAATGGAGATCAAATAGGTTAGATTTTTTATGGCTCAAAAGGCTAGACACAGAACTCCATGGAGGTTTATAAGAGACTGACTACAGAGAAAGGGCTGCTGGTCTCTCCTGATAACTAACATTTTTTTGGGCACTGATCTTTTTAGTTATGAATCTCTGAGGTCTCTCAAGTTGTTTGAAATGTTTAGACAGATACATGCCAAAGGTACATTACATTCAATAACTGGATATGATTAAACAGGAATTAAGACTTCTTTGAATCTAGTGGAGATACCTTTGGAAATTAGATGAGCAAGATAAAAGGCTTTCTGAATGACTGTGGAGACATGGTGGTCAAATGGTAAGGGATTATCAACAAGATTGTCTAAATCCCTTACAACAGTGTCTGATTTGAGGGGTGCATCACCTATATGGTAAGTGAAACTGCTTTGTTTATCAAAATGAACAATGCTACATTTTTTATATTTAATTTGAGACCATTGTCCTTGCACCAATTGTTAACATGGTCTAACCCATGATGGAATAATTGTGAGTTGTCAGTTGAAGATCGACTAACAACACCTAATTTACAGTCTTCTACAAACTTAGTTCACCATAGGTTGAATATACTGGTATGAAGGTCTGAAAAATAAATGCTAAATTGGAGAGAGTCCAAAACTGAGCCCTGTGGTACACCACTGGTAACTTTCTTGGGTTCAGAAGTTGCACCTGTGACTTTAACCACATGGGTTTTATAAGATAATCAGTTAGCTATCTACCTCACAATGTAAGGATTTATATTCCGATTTACATGTCTATAAATAATTCCTGCATAGGGAATAGTGTCAAAGGCCATAGCCAGGTCTATATATGTTATATGCACTACATAACTACTATCAACTGCTTTGGTTACTTTTTCAAAGAAATTAATGAGGTTAAAGAGGTAAGACATTCCTCTGACAAAACCAAATTGATGAGGGTCCAGAAATAAGAGATTTTTCAATGCCCAGATTAATGAGATCTGAGATAAATACTTAAAGCTATAGACTGCATTGTTTCCCCATTTAAGTTTTCTGTTGACCCTAGATTTAAAAGATGCTCATTACATTCCTATAGCTCCAGATTTCAGAGGTTTCATCACACTTTCAGTTCCTTGCATTACCTTTTGGGTTATGCACTGCTCCAAAGGTATTTGCAAAGTGTCTAGCTTCAGTGATAGCCTACTGCCGCCTGCTATGTATTCACATTTTCCTTATTGTTCCTTATTTAGATGATTTAATTATATTTACTGTGTCTTTTTCAAAGTGTCAGGAATCTCTTATCTTGGATGAGAGCTCTCCTGCACAGACTTGGGTTTCAGGAGAACATCTAAAAGTTTTGTTTAACTCCTTCTCACAAGATTGTTTTCCCTGGAATGTCTTCTAAATACCTCAGTTCAAACAGCTTTTCTTACACAGCAAAAGTAATCTATATTTAGATCTATTCCTAAATTTTCCACTCAAACAAAAGTCTCAACAAGGGAATTTCACAGGATACTAGGATTCATGGCATCTATGATTCTCACTCCTCTAGTAAGACTCCATGAGAAAAATTCAGTAGTACCTAAAATCTGTATAGTTCCAGCATCAACATTCCCTGACATTTCAGATTCCAGTTTTGGGGTTTGTGAAAAGGGAAGTTCTTTGATGCAGAGAACAATTTTATCAGAATCCAGGTCTCCCATTTTCCCTTCCAGCTCCAGCACAGTCTATAACAACAAATACTTCAGATTTTGCTTGCGGAACAGTGTCCATGAAGATAAAATTGCAAGGTCTTCAGGAAGGAAAGACAGACCAAAACACACAAATGCAAAAGAGGTGTTGGCACTTTTACATGCTCCCAACTCTCTCAATCATCTATGGTCCCTAAGACCGTTACAAGTGTTAACAGACAACACACCACAGTAATGTGGTACATAACCAAAGAGGGGAGAACCAAATCTTACCCTCTGTGTAGACTAGCCACAGTAGACTGGGATATAGTTTCTCAGCACAGTCTTAATCTACAGTTATCTTACTTCTCTTCAAAGCAATACTTTATTGCACACAAGCTGAGAGGGACCAAGACAGATCCTCATGAATGGAAGCTGAATAATATGGTCTTCCAAGAACTGATCAACCTGTAGAGAACACCTGAGATAGAGCTTTGTGCCTCCAGTTACAGCAATCATTTGATAAAATTCTGCTCCAGGACTCTGTGTAAAGAGGTCTGGAAAGCAAATGTCATTTTCCCCTTGGATAAGAATGTTCATTTGTACATTTTCACTCTTTCCCCCAATATCAGGGTCATTCTGAAGATTCAGAAGGACTACTCAAAGATTGTTGTGGAAACTCCATTCTGGCCAAGGCATCAGTGGTTTTTCCCTTCTTTTCAAAATGACCAAAGGTAATTACCACAAGCTTCCTCACTGACTGGATCTACTCAAAAAGAACATACAGGGTATTTAATACATTCCAGTTCCAAACAACTGCAACTAATTGCTTGGATGATGAAGTCTTAATATCTTTTAAGCTCCTATTTTCTGAGGACTTGCAGCAGATATTAAAGTGGACATGAACATTTGCTACTAGAAAATCATATATTAACAAATGGAAAAGATTTTCTAGTTAGCACCAAGACACAAAACAGGACCCTCTTAAGACTAGTGTTTTTCTGGCTCTGCATTATTTGTGTGAGTTATTATCCTCTGACCTGTCTTACTCCTACCTCAAGGTATGCCTATTGGCCATTTCAGTATGTATCCCTCTTTCAATGCATTCACATGTGAAAATGTTTTTGAAAGGGGTCTTGCATACCCAGCTTCCTGGAAAACAGGTGGTGCCTCCTTGGGATTTTAATTCTGTCTTGGAAAATTGAATTATTGCTCCATTTGAACCATCTTGTCAGGCTGACTTGAGTTCGGATTTCTGCAAGAAAAGTATCTGAGTTGCAAGTTCCTATAGTGGGTCAACCTTATCTCATTTTCTGCTAGGATAATGTTTCCTTAAGAACTAATCCTTTCTTTAAGCTTTCAGAGGTACCCAAGTTTACTTTGAACCAAATTATCTATTTCCCAATCTTCTTTCCAGCACCTAAAAATGAGAGAGAAAGGATAATATATAATTTGGAGGGCTACAGACAACATAGATATCTTGACAGAACTAAAACTTTCAGAAATTCTGATCAGTTGTTCATGTCTTGTGAAGGTAAGGAGAAAGGACAACCTCTGTCAAAGCAGAGTATTTCAAATGGTTGTCTCATGCTATTACATTTTGTTATACCCACATCAACAAGGCAATTCCAGGCAGGGTCAAGGCTTTTTCTACTACAACATTGCATTAATTTGTGGCTTTTTGGAAAGGTTTGGATTTTAGAAATATTCTAGAGGCAAAAAAATTGTCCTTTATACATACTTTTACAAAGCACTACAAACTAAATTCCTTCTCCAGGTTTACATTGGCTTTGCTATGACCATTCTCTAGGGTCTCATGCACCCTCATCCTTCCTCTCCCCAATCAGTTTAAGCTATGGTAATCTACCTGTATAGCTAAGGCTACTATAGCAGTGATCAAATGATGAACATAGTACAGTCCTATAAGTAAACTTACCATAGCAATAGATGTTCAAATGATCAGTGCTGTAGTAGCCGCTCCCTTCCACCCTTTATGTTTTTGTTGCAATGATGAGGACCTTTATGTTTATTTTCTTAGCATTGACCTTTTCAGGGCTGTAGCCACCCTCTCTCAGTTAGCATGAAAGCTCTGAAGGGTCTGGCACCCAAACCACTGTTTTTCTTCAGCTCTGTTTAACAGTATGGGCACATGGAAGGTGCCATTAAGCTTTGAACACTGTCCAGCTGTTATGTCCTTAGCAGGATATAACCCATATAACTAAGGTTAATGAAATAATAATCATTTGAACATCTATTGTTATGGTTAGTTTACTTACCCAAATGGACTTTCCTTAGTGCAATGTGAGTCACTTAAATGCAGTGACATTGTTTGTTTAAAAGGTCATGATAGTTCAACTACATAGATTCTCCACAGTTTCAATTGACTAAATAATTCATAGAAAATATTTCAGCTATGATTACTGGTCAAAATCTATTCAGTTAATGCTTTATTTTAAAAATATTGCAACCAAAAGTAGTAATAAATCTGAGATAATCCTGACTTTGAACAACCGTATCATGTGTCTTTCAATGAATCAGATTTTCCCTACGGCATGGTGTTGCCCTATCCCATGCCTGTTTTATCAAATGTTTATCATATCGACATAGACCAACTCTAGTAAATAACTTATTTAGTTGTTTGTCATAATACTTCCAATTATAACAAATTCTCCTTAGTGTTAAAAATTCTGAATAAAGGAATATTTTTCACAGATATACGATGACAGATATTATCTCAGTTAACTCATTCCTTCCAGTACAGCTCTTGTGACTGTTTACCTTTAACTCCTAGTGGATGTGGCTTAAGCCTTTAAAAAATGAAGTTATTTCCTTACAGTTCTAATAATTACTCTTTGACAGAGGTCAAATATCAATGCAATTGTGTTTGCTATCACGTATGCTTCAAGATAAAATATTCTGATCCCTTGTATGTAGCATGGTTTTGGAATTATTAATGCAAATAAGAGCAAGAAATATTTGATGCCTAGAGGTGGTAACTGCAGAAATGCCTAGAGGCGCACTTGGCTATAATGAGTTAAGGTGCCCTTTCCAGCTTTCAGTGGGGATTCAAGGAATAGGAATTTGTTCTTTATGCACCTTAGGCAATAGATATAACCTTGAAGATCAAGGTGTCTCAAATAATTAACAGTGATCTAATATAGGTAGTGAGGGTGCACGCTTTAACCTGTTCACTGAGAACAATAATTTCACTGAAATTCTAAATGTAATCATATTCCAAAAGCAAATAGATGTTTTTATCACCCAGCTGCCTATAAAAGAGTATTTTGGCTTTTCCCGGTTAGGGGTCTCCACAGTGGATCACTGGTCTGCTAATGATTAGCAGTGGATTTTTATGGTGTTGAGTTGCTAGCCCGGTGCCCATCCTTCAAAGAAGGTGCACCCACACATGCATGAACCTACCTATATATCTTTAACGTTCACTCAACCGTGGGGAGGACATGCAGACTCCACACAGAAGGTACTCCAGCTGAGATATGCATCCAAAAAGCAAAAAGCATTCCTTCATGGACCAAATAACAGTACCACCTCCCTTATCACCATTTAACATTACAACACTTTCATCTGCCTTTAGCTTATCTATTTTATTCTCCCCAGCAGTCAAAATCTTTGCTATAGTTTTAAAATAACTCCTTCTGTTGAGAAAACAAATAATTTAAAAACTGATTACTCAAAAATCCCTAAAACCAGATGGTAAGGCAAACAGAAAGAAGATGTATCTAAATATACTTTGCACTCCCATTAAATATTTATTAAAAAATAATACTTCAAATCTAATAGTCTAAAAAGCCTTTCAAATCATTTACTATTTCTGTCAAACTAACACAATTAGTAGCAATATAATACAGCCCTGTATAAAGTGCATTCATTACCTTTGTCAAAAAGGAAATAAGTCAAGTTGATACCCTAATCATTTCCAAGAAATTGTTTTTCACATATTTTGTACAAGTCACCTGAAAGTCAAAACAATGATATCCATATTTTCATTCTGAATGCTGTCAACCTCCACACTTGCATCTAGGCCCAAATTATTGTCCATTATGATTGTCTTTCTCTGGGGGAAAGGCAGATGTTCCTACTTTCAGATTCAGTACTAGAAGAAGCATCAGACCCCTTGGAATAAATGTAGTTGATTTTTATTGAGGATATTTTGCAGTCAGATCACCAATGGCCTGGATTAGCAACTCTCTCTCTATCAGAAAATTGCACAGAGCATTACATTTCTTTCTGTTAAATGCCACATTATTTTTATAATCTTGCATATCTCTGTTGAATTTATGTAACTTGCAAGTTCCTACTTCATTTTCCATGTGTCATGAGTTTTAGTAACAGAATAAAGTTCTTGAATCATTGGGTGGCTCTTAAAATTATCAAGCACTTCTTTTTAAATCATTTCTGATAATATCATCTAAAATATAATCAATTCTTTCTTGCAATAATCAGCCAAACTCTGCACAAATAAATGAGATGTAGTCTTTTGGATTGAAGACCAATGTTCTTCTTCTTCTTCTTTTGGCTTTTCCCTTTTAGGGGGTCACCACAGTAGAACTCCGGTCCGCTAATGATTGACAGTAGATTTTTTTTACGGGTGCTGAGGTGCCAGCTCGACGTCCAACCTTCAACAAAGGCATGCCGAGTCTACACATGTCTTTCGAATGCCACTCGACCGCGAGGAGGACATGCATACTCCACACAGAAGGCTCTCCCGCCGAGAATCAAACAGGAGAACCTCTTGTTGGGAGGCAATAATGCTACCGCTGCACCACTGCAGATTGAAGACCAATGCTGCAGAAAAATCTACTCATGTTTCAAGTCCCAGCTCATTTAGGACCTGTAACCCATATCCTTTTGGTATAACATCCAAATAATTAGTTTTAAATTTATTTGACTTTTACAGTAGAATAAATTATTAGACCATTGTTATTCAAAACTGAAAAAAATGAAATCTTGTAAATTTCCTTTCCACAGTTGCCAACGATCATCTGGGAACTGTTCCCCCATTTTGATATATAAACATTAAATATTTTGGTGTCATCATATATTAGCTGTAATTCAAAATAACCCATATAGAAATCTGCATAAATAAGGGCAATGGTTAATCTCATCCCAGTCCCCATCAACTGAAGGTAGCACATGTCAAAATAAAACAAGTTTGTCTCCAAAAACATACACAACAATTGAGTAAACAAGTAATACATTTCTTAGATTACAGTCCACTGTAATCCAGCCAATATTTAATGACATTAATATCCTACTCATGGGGTATGCAATTATAAAGACTTTCAGCATCAGAAAGTAGTATCAGTAAATGTATTTGATCAATAAGGTTTACATATTGTTTGGTGTCCTTTGTCCTTTGTCCTGGAGAGTGCATTCACCAATAAAGATTTAAATAAAATTTCAAATACATAGATAGCGGTTTTGTTAATGAACACTGTCTAGCTACAATGAGTCTTCCAAGAGTAGGAGCACATTCTTTGCTGTCACTGATTAATAGATAAAACTGTGATGATTCCACTCTCTCAATTACTAAAAATGATCTAATATAGGTAGAGCTAGTTGCCTTTTTAACCTAATAATTGAGAAAAACATCAATAATTTCTTTGAAATTCTACATATGGTCATATCATCCACTTGCTTATATGCTTCTAAACAACAACAGTACCTCCCTTATCAACATCTGATAATGCAACATTTTCAACTGCCTTTAGCTTATCGAATGCTTTAATGTTTTTCTCCCTAGCATTCAAAATTATGTCATAGTTTTTAAATAACTCCATCTGTTGGGAAGAGGAACTATATAAAACTGATTATTCAAAAAACATAACAGTCAGGTGGTATAGCAGCTGGGAAGAGAATGATTTGTACCTAAATAAACTCAAGCCCCCATGTCTCTATTAGATGTTTGTTTACAGGAAAACAAAAAACTTCAAGTTAATATTCTGGAACAGACTTTTAAATCAGTAACCATTTGTGTCAAAGTCACATGATTAGTAGGAATAAAATTGAATCCTTTATTAACTCATTACTTCTTATATAAGTATATTCATCAGTATACTCATCAGAAAATCTGAGTTACTGTTTAGCCTGTAAGAGCATATTCATTTAAACAACACAGTAACCTGAACTCCTGAGACAAGTATACTCATCCAGAACTTTGTATGCAATTTTTTTCTGAATTTTATATTCAAATCTATACCTATGGATCTCAAACTAAGCTATATTTGCAGCTTAATATGAGATCTATAAATGTGTTTTATAAAAAAAATGTTCAGATTTGAAAAAAAAAAGTAAGAAACATGCTGTTAAACTGGTGCTGTTCACCCATGTTGTGCCAGAGTGCCTCCTGCAATCACAGGCAGAAATCTCCCATAAAGTACAAATTTCCATATGTGAAATCCAACCTCAGGTTACCTTTATCTTTAAATGTATGTGCTTCTCCCATGAACAAAATACAGCATTGAAATGTTTGTAGTTGACATTCTGTGTAAGGCACCATTTCTTTTGTGCCTTTTCTGGGTTTAATTAAGTGCATATCTGTGCAGCTAATTGCACCTCTGCTACTCAATGTGGTGTGCAGATAATTAGAGATGTGATTTTTAGTGCCCTCAAAAAGGTCCATCCCCGGGATTCATGAACCGTGCGCCAGATGCACGCATAGCGTAGGCGCTACAATGCCAGATATGGCCGCCGAGCAATTCAGGTACGATCCAATCCCACGTGCACTACCGGCGTGCGCCTGAGTTGCGCCGCCTCCGGCGTAGGTATGTTAAACACCCCATGTGCGGTGTTGCACCATGCAAATGAAGGCATATAGCGATCCACGAAGTGGCGCAGGCGTAGCATAAGGGCACGGCAATGTAAACCAAAAAAAAAGGTTTACATATATCCAAACATGACATAGGAGTAACGGAAGGCTGTCAACGTCAGGTATCATACTGTTGCAATATGCCAATGGCGAAAGACACCGGGAATGTCAAAAGAAAACATGCACAAAATGTAAATAATGACATAAATGGTATGTCCGCAGAAACCACAGCAGAACCCCAGGACATGTCCGCGGAAGGTGCGAAACAATGAAATAATATGACAATGTCATAAAAGAGCAGTATAATACACATCAGCTTCACAGCCACAATACACCATAGTATGCATGGAAAGCCACAACCACGGCGCAAGGGTTGCCAAGGAGTGGCAGCAGTGTTCGGCGCCATAACTATGTATTAGTAGTCAATGCCATGCAAATGAGGCAGATAATACTGAATCGCAAAACCCCCGCCGGCGTAAGGCTGCACCAAGGCGCAGCGGTAATACACCGAGGAGTGGCCCAGAGGGAATACATGTCAACCGCAGAGGGGTGTGCCACTGTAGGAGGAAGCACATTGGAGCTCAGCAAACATGGGCTGTACAATGCACATCACAGCAGCAGGACCGGCGTGGGGAAATAGTTGCGCTGAGAGCACACAATGCGCGCAGAGATGCATGTGCACGAGGATGACTACGTTCCCCTAACCCAGTCATGTGACGGCCGCCCCGTCAACAACAACGGATACAGGAAGGTGATGCAGAGAATATGAGGAAATGCGGAAGCAGTGTAATTGGAGTTGTAATGAGCAATCAACACCAATCAACCCACGAAGGGCAATTGGCGGCAGCTGACAACTCTGCATGCAGAAACCCGCAAAACGGGATAGGGGAGGCATATGAATGCAAAGAAAGTAGGGGAGGTAGCAGAATGCAAAGAGTGAAGAACCGATACAGCACAGCCAAGTAGAGAGGTAGCATAACGGCGGCAGACAAAATGCATGATATGCCATGTCCCAGAAACGACACATGACAGGGCTCTGCAGGATGCAATCCAGGAAATAGTATGTGCAACGTGCAGAAACAGTAAGGTAAGGTCTAAAGATAAACCAATGCAGGCAAGTGTAATGTAACACCAAAGGCAACAGCGTTGCAGTGCCAACGGTAAAACACGGAAGATAATCCACAGATACGGCCTCACAGACACACCCAATGACATCACCGGGTGTACAGCACAACAGTATAAAGTGTGAATGCACACAACACACAGCCGTGTATTCCCAAACGCCGCACTTTAGGTGTAAACACACGGGGAACTTTTAAAATGTATATGTTGGGTGCCGCCGTGGCCGTGATACATCAGCATGTGTCAGAGACAGACGGAGTTGCGGAGGAGGGTGCTGACAACTACCGTAGGCCTCAGAGGAGAAGGAGAGTGTTCAGACCAAGGGTAACCTACCAGGGGCTACAAGACCTGGAGATAGTAGAGCGTTACAGGGTGGACAGGGACACGTTACAGCAAATAGCGGAGCTGTGCCAGCCATGCCTGAGAACAAGAAACAACAGAGGGGAGCCCATCCCAGTGGACACAAAGGTATGTGTAAGCTTGCGAATACTGGCTACAGGTACCTTTCAAAGGCCAACCGGGGATATAATGGGCATCTCACAGGCATCAGCATCCAGGGTACTACACCAGTTTCTGGATGCCATGTTACGACATGCCCATGAGTATATATACTTCCCCAGATCTCAGGAGGAGTTGGCTAGCAATATGCGCCACTTCCACCGTGTGGCACAATACCCGGAGGTACTGGGTGCGATAGACTGTACGCACATACAAATCAAGTCACCACCTGGGGAGCAGGGTAGACGCTACATAAACCACAAGGGATTCCCCTCCATCAATTGCCAGGTCGGTGCAATGCGCAGGGCATTATCATGGATGTGTGTGCTGGCAGCCCTGGAAGCTACCACGACTCCCATATCTGGCATGCCTCACAGCTGTATCAGGTATTCGCCAGGGGGGACATCACACAAGGCCACCTTGTGGGGGATGCTGGCTATGCACTGGAGCTGTGGATGATGACACCCATCAGAAATGCACACACACACATGCAAGAACGCCATAATGAGGCACACGCACAAACCAGAATAATCATAGAGCGTGTGTTTGGGATGCTGAAATCACGGTTCCGGTGCTTGGATACATCCGGTGGAGCCCTGCAGTACTCTCCAGGCACATGTGCCCACATATTCATAGTATGTGCCATGCTACATAATATGATCCTGCGGAAACAGCTGCTGCAGGGACATAATGGTGAAGGGCCACAAAGCCCACCACAACTGCCAAGGCAGGCATAGGCACAGAGGGTTCAGCACCATGAACACACTGTGCCAGCCCCAGTAGGCAGACGGAGGCGTACCCAATATGCCTATGCCCTGGCAAAGAGGGAACGTATAGCACATACTCTGACAGAGTAGGCCCCATGGACTGACACCTCCCTACCTGCACACACAGTGAAATGGACGGCACACAAACATGGCCACCCGTAATGTGTACCGTATGGGTGGTCCCATGTGTGACTCCAACATAGGCAGCACCCAAACACTGCACACCCAACAGCCAGCGGAGCATGGAACGCCAACACCTTAACCATACGCGGGTCCTACAGCAGACGGCGTTGCTGTATGCTGCCACGTTCACCGCAAGGTGTATACATATGTACATATGTGCATACACAGATATGGAGATAGATATCATTACACACATAGAAATATATGTACACATACACATATATAAAGTACAACAGGTAAGACAGGGAATCAGAGGGATGCAAGGTGACAGAGAAGTAAGACGCGATATCTGTACATAGTAAACATAGTGAACGACAACCTGAGTATCCGGGAGGGTTGACAGAACAGGAAACGCCACCCATGGAAAGGTCAACCTACCTAAATGCATAATCGCGAGTCAGGATGATCGCCAGGCCACGGTACAGTAACAGTACATGTGCGGGTAATATTATGAGGATAAGAGGGTGGAGGTAGACACCGCCGCCGGTGATGTGGGCAATGCAGGTACTGTGTGCAACCGTCCCTGTGACAGCGGCAGTATGTGTATGTGTGCCGTGAGGGTGTCGTGTGTTCCGCTGTGCGAGTGTAATGTGTGTGCCACTGTAAAATGTGTATGTAGGTGCCATGTGACAGGCGGAGTGGAATAACATGTGTAGGCATACAGTATAGGAACCACAGGCGTATGTACAGCAGTACCCCCAAAGTAGTACTGAGAGCCCCTCCCTGGCTAGGCACGTGGCGACGTAAAACGATGCAAAGTGAAAATGTCCCAGAATGTACCACAGGAATATAGCCAACATGAAATGCAAAGGACGTATGTACAAATCATGACCGTATGTATGACACCGATATGTTAATTGCAAAATGATACGTCGGCAACGTTACACAGCAATAGTCATGTACCGCGGAAATACGCATGTGTTACCCCAGCACCGATCGTGGCTACGTATCGGCCCGTAAACACCGCTGTGTGTTCTACGAGTGTCAAACAAGCAATCGCCACCCGAATAGGTGGCAACCGGTAGCATACAGGCCGTCCCAAGTACAGGACCACAATGACTGTAAATATCCGGGACAAAATGCCAAGGGATAGTCGGCACGTACGAACAACCGCAGATATACTACCAATGTGACGGAGGAATACATGCAGGAAGCACACATGCAGGCGATACCGACACCAGACGACATCAACACAACCTGCACTCCCAGAACAACAGACAGGTAACTGCCAGCTCCCCAGGCAGGGATGGAGCACACACACAAGCATACCGTGTATGTAGAAATGCAAGGCCCACAACCCGTACCCGTCACCCACAACCGATATACCCCATCGCACATATCAAAGGGATACAAGCCGCAATAGCAGCAGAAACATACAGGCAGTCAATGACAGCGGCATAACCGCAACATCTCGCGTGGGAAACACTATCAGCAGCGGATGCATACCTGCATCCGTTGTTTAAAGGAATACAAGAGCTATGTTACACATCCGAATGCAAAACGCCATCGACAGATGCCGCCAGGACAGGGACACCCACATGTCGAACATAATACCATACCCAACACATACAATCCACGGCTAACACCACTGCAAAATGTACCTGACGCCACACATAGCGGCTGCAGTTACACATAACATAACACAATACAGACCATCTCCACGAAGGTAGTGCAAATAACCAACGCCCAGGCGAGGAATGAACCATGCCCTAGTTACGACGCGTACTGTACGAATGGAGTAGATGCACAGGTGATATGTGCACAAGTACACACCGAGGAACAGCTATTGGTGTGATGAACCCACATGTCGCAGGTGACGACAGATATAAGGATGACTCCTAGGATATTCAAACCGTATGCTCATACCGAACCACAAATAAAAAATGGATCGAGTGAGAGACAACGCTATAGCGAGACTCGCAACGGAAAACGGAAGGAAACACAGGAAAGGTATGTAGAACCCACGAGATGTACTGGTGTGTAACGCATGATGTGTATGTGAGGCTGTCAACGTCAGGTATCATACTGTTGCAATATGCCAATGGCGAAAGACACCGGAATGTCAAAGAAAACATGCACAAAATGTAAATAATGACATAAATGGTATGTCCAGAAACCACAGCAGAACCCCAGGACATGTCATGGAAGGTGCGAAACAATGAAATAATATGACAATGTCATAAAAGAGCAGTATAATACACATCAGCTTCACAGCCACAATACACCATAGTATGCATGGAAAGCCACAACCACGGCGCAAGGGTTGCCAAGGAGTGGCAGCAGTGTTCGGCGCCATAACTATGTATTAGTAGTCAATGCCATGCAAATGAGGCAGATAATACTGAATCGCAAAACCCCCGCCGGCGTAAGGCTGCACCCAACGGCGCAGCGGTAATACACCGCGGAGTGGCCCAGAGGCAATACATGCCACCCGCAGAGGGGTGTGCCACTGTAGGAGGAAGCACATTGGAGCTCAGCAAACATGGGCTGTACAATGCACATCACAGCAGCAGGACCGGCGTGTGGGGAAATAGTTGCGCTGAGAGCACACAATGCGCGCAGAGATGCATGTGCACGAGGATGACTACGTTCCCCTAACCCAGTCATGTGACGCCGCCCGTCAACAACAACGGATACAGGAAGGTGATGCAGAGAATATGAAATGCGGAAGCAGTGTAATTGGAGTTGTAATGAGCAATCAACACCAATCAACCCACGAAGGGCAATTGGCGGCAGCTGACAACTCTGCATGCAGAAACCCGCAAAACGGGATAGGGGAGGCATATGAATGCAAAGAAAGTAGGGGAGGTAGCAGAATGCAAAGAGTGAAGAACCGATACAGCACAGCCAAGTAGAGGTAGCATAGCGGTGGCAGACAAAATGCATGATATGCCATGTCCCAGAAACGACACATGACAGGGCTCTGCAGGATGCAATCCAGGAAATAGTATGTGCAACGTGCAGAAACAGTAAGGTAAGGTCTAAAGATAAACCAATGCAGGCAAGTGTAATGTAACACCAAAGGCAACAGCGTTGCAGTGCCAACGGTAAAACACGGAAGATAATCCACAGATACGGCCTCACAGACACACCCAATGACATCACCGGGTGTACAGCACAACAGTATAAAGTGTGAATGCACACAACACACAGCCGTGTATTCCCAAGCGCCGCACTTTAGGTGTAAACACACGGGGAACTTTTAAAATGTATATGTTGGGTGCCGCCGTGGCGTGATACATCAGCATGTGTCAGAGACAGGCGGAGTTGCGGAGGAGGTGCTGACAACTACCGTAGGCCTCAGAGGAGAAGGAGAGTGTTCAGACCAAGGGTAACCTACCAGGGGCTACAAGACCTGGAGATAGTAGAAGCGTTACAGGGTGGACAGGGACACGTTACAGCAAATATAGCGGAGCTGTGCCAGCCATGCCTGAGAACAAGAAACAACAGAGGGGAGCCCATCCCAGTGGACACAAAGGTATGTGTAAGCTTGCGAATACTGGCTACAGGTACCTTTCAAAGGCCACCCGGGGATATAATGGGCATCTCACAGGCATCAGCATCCAGGGTACTACACCAGTTTCTGGATGCCATGTTACGACATGCCCATGAGTATATATACTTCCCCAGATCTCAGGAGGAGTTGGCTAGCAATATCGCCACTTCCACCGTGTGGCACAATACCGGAGGTACTGGGTGCGATAGACTGTACACACATACAAATCAAGTCACCACCTGGGGAGCAGGGTAGACGCTACATAAACCACAAGGGATTCCCTCCATCAATTGCCAGGTGGTGTGCAATGCGCGGGCCATTATCATGGATGTGTGTGCGGGCGGCCCTGGAAGCTACCACGACTCCTATATCTGGCATGCCTCACAACTGTATCAGGTATTCGCCAGGGGACATCACACAAGGCCACCTTGTGGGGGATGCTGGCTATGCACTGGAGCTGTGGATGATGACACCATCAGAAATGCACACACACACATGCAAGAACGCCATAATGAGGCACACGCACAAACCAGAATAATCATAGAGCGTGTGTTTGGGATGCTGAAATCACGGTTCCGGTGCTTGGATACATCCGGTGGAGCCCTGCAGTACTCTCCAGGCACATGTGCCCACATATTCATAGTATGTGCCATGCTACATAATATGATCCTGCGGAAACAGCTGCTGCAGGGACATAATGGTGAAGGGCCACAAAGCCCACCACAACTGCCAAGGCAGGCATAGGCACAGAGGGTTCAGCACCATGAACACACTGTGCCAGCCCCAGTAGGCAGGCGGAGGCGTACCCAATATGCCTATGCCCTGGCAAAGAGGGAACGTATAGCACATACTCTGACAGAGTAGGCCCCATGGACTGACACCTCCCTACCTGCACACACAGTGAAATGGACGGCACACAAACATGGCCACCCGTAATGTGTACCGTATGGGTGGTCCCATGTGTGACTCCAACATAGGCAGCACCCAAACACTGCACACCCAACAGCCAGCGGAGCATGGAACGCCAACACCTTAACCGTACGCGGGTCCTACAGCAGACGGCGTTGCTGTATGCTGCCACGTTCACCGCAAGGTGTATACATATGTACATATGTGCATACACAGATATGGAGATAGATATCATTACACACATAGAAATATATGTACACATACACATATATAAAGTACAACAGGTAAGACAGGGAATCAGAGGGATGCAAGGTGACAGAGAAGTAAGACGCGATATCTGTACATAGTAAACATAGTGAGCGACAACCTGAGTATCCGGGAGGGTTGACAGAACAGGAAACGCCACCCATGGAAAGGTCAACCTACCTAAATGCATAATCGCGAGTCAGGATGATCGCCAGGCCACGGTACAGTAACAGTACATGTGCGGGTAATATTATGAGGATAAGAGGGTGGAGGTAGACACCGCCCGGTGATGTGGGCAATGCAGGTACTGTGTGCAACCGTCCCTGTGACAGCGGCAGTATGTGTATGTGTGCCGTGAGGGTGTCGTGTGTTCCGCTGTGCGAGTGTAATGTGTGTGCCACTGTAAAATGTGTATGTAGGTGCCATGTGACAGGCGGTGGAATAACATGTGTAGGCATACAGTATAGGAACCACAGGCGTATGTACAGCAGTACCCCCAAAGTAGTACTGAGAGCCCCTCCCTGGCTAGGCACGTGGCGACGTAAAACGATGCAAAGTGAAAATGTCCCAGAATGTACCACAGGAATATAGCCAACATGAAATGCAAAGGACGTATGTACAAATCATGACCGTATGTATGACACCGATATGTTAATTGCAAAATGATACGTCGGCAACGTTACACAGCAATAGTCATGTACCGCGGAAATACGCATGTGTTACCCCAGCACCGATCGTGGCTACGTATCGGCCCGTAAACACCGCTGTGTGTTCTACGAGTGTCAAACAAGCAATCGCCACCCGAATAGGTGGCAACCGGTAGCATACAGGCCGTCCCAAGTACAGGACCACAATGACTGTAAATATCCGGGACAAAATGCCAAGGGATAGTCGCGCACGTATTTAACAACCGCAGATATACTACCAATGTGACGGAGGAATACATGCAGGAAGCACACATGCAGGCGATACCGACGCAGGCGACATCAACACAACCTGCACTCCCAGAACAACAGACAGGTAACTGCCAGCTCCCCAGGCAGGGATGGAGCACACACACAAGCATACCGTGTATGTAGAAATGCAAGGCCCACAACCCGTGCCGTCACCCACAACCGCCGATATACCCCATCGCACATATCAAAGGGATACAAGCCGCAATAGCAGCAGAAACATACAGGCAGTCAATGACAGCGGCATAACCGCAACATCTCGCGTGGGAAACACTATCAGCAGCGGATGCATACCTGCATCCGTTGTTTAAAGGAATACAAGAGCTATGTTACACATCCGAATGCAAAACGCCATCGACAGATGCCGCCAGGACAGGGACACCCACATGTCGAACATAATACCATACCCAACACATACAATCCACGGCTAACACCACTGCAATGTACCTGACGCCACAC
Source organism: Protopterus annectens (assembly GCF_019279795.1). NCBI lineage: Eukaryota > Metazoa > Chordata > Ceratodontiformes > Protopteridae > Protopterus > Protopterus annectens. The sequence continues at coordinate 718,716,668 of NC_056751.1, read as the reverse complement.
ATAGCGGCTGCAGTTACACATAACATAACACAATACAGACCATCTCCACGAAGGTAGTGCAAATAACCAACGCCCAGGCGAGGAATGAACCATGCCCTAGTTACGACGCGTACTGTACGAATGGAGTAGATGCACAGGTGATATGTGCACAAGTACACACCGAGGAACAGCTATTGGTGTGATGAACCCACATGTCGCAGGTGACGACAGATATAAGGATGACTCCTAGGATATTCAAACCGTATGCTCATACGAACCACAAATAAAAAATGGATCGAGTGAGAGACAACGCTATAGCGAGACTCGCAACGGAAAACGGAAGGAAACACAGGAAAGGTATGTAGAACCCACGAGATGTACTGGTGTGTAACGCATGATGTGTATGACGAAGCTGCACTGTATGTGAACGGTGTTTGTAAGTAAGGATACTTGTCCATAAAGCAGAGAGTGGTGAAAGGTGGTTATGTAGTGCTATCAGAGCTAGAGCATACCAACGACTGTGGACACCGTGTGCACAGCAGTGGGACATCATGTACACAGCCGGGATAACACAAGGGCTGCCACAGGGGGGCATAACACAGAACAATGCCACCACCCACGCCGATGCTGGCAGTGGATGACCAACAAGGAAGTGCCACAGCAGGGGATAGGACATGTATGTATACTGTCACAGCACACATGTGTATGGGCATATACCATCGATGTCATATGTAATGCGCACGACGTGCGTATGCCTCGCAGTAGGGGTTACTATGTCAAGTATGTGTAATGTAAAGCTGTCATGGTGGATATGACAGACATCATACACAGTATCACAGGCATAGCATGCATAATGGAGGTATGGCCTAGTGTTATGTACACTAACAGGATATGTATGGCCTGTACATATGGGACAGAGTAGTAGCAGAATAGCCATCCGAAATGGAAGGAACACCAAGTAACCATGTCCAAACGATCTGTAGCAGGTGCAATGTGTGCAACAATGAAGTCCGGCAGGTCCATGTGTAAACACATGTGCAGTGTACACAGTAGTGTCACCTCCCCATGGTAGTGTCCACTGAACAGCAGAGGTGGATGTCAACTGCATGTCTACACAGTACTGCTGCTGTGGTGGTACCATGACTATGTGTCACCCTATCAGCAAGGGAGCTATCACATGAACAGTGCCACAGTGTGTCCCTGTGGGATGTGCACAGGACCTACGTTTCACAGCATGGTGTGTGTTGTGTCTGCGGAAGTAACACAGAAGCCCAGGCCATGCAATGTGGCATGTGCACATATGCAGGAGTGCTCCATTCACCCGCCCACTGCAATTGCCATGTATGAGTACTACATGCATCACTAATGCGGAGGACATGGCCCATGTCAGAGTAGATGACACCCCTGTGTATGTGGTACGCAGATGAGTACAGATGTGTTCCCCGTCTGTCATCCGCATATGTAAACTGTCTGAGCCTGGTACACATCACGGCATGATAATGCCGTGCCATGTAAAGTCATAGCCATTGTGGAAGGTACACCACGAATGTGTTATTGTAACCCTGCCCGTGTGTAGATGTGTGTATGGCACAGGTACAATGGCTACCTATGTACCAGCAACACACACAGTACAGATATGTGTGGCCCTGCAGATGTGTACCCATGCCACAGTGGAATATGGCAACCACAGCACCATGTGGGGCATGTGTGTGTACAGCAACCATGTACAATGTGATATGCATGTATGGGGACAGCATCCATGTGATACCCAGTGGATGACTGTTGCTATGCAAAGGTGATGTGCATGCACCATGTGTGATGTATACTGACGCAATGACATCCACACGATGTATCTGCCACACCGACACCTGTACGGTTGTTATCAGTATGAGCTGGTGGAGCTACAATGGTGCCAAGTATGTAGATGTGGGATATCTAGGCATGGACAGTACTCTGTGACAGCATGTTGTGTATGTAAGCAAATAGTGAACATGAGGGGCCACATGACTGAGGACTGTGTAATGCCACATGTACCTGACATGTAGTAGGTAGCATGATATGCTTGCACCACTGTGTGTCCTGTCCAGGATTCATATAGCCTAACATCCTGAGACACAGGGTATGATGTGACGGTGGATGTATACATTGCCAATACCAGAATGTGGAATGATGCTGAAGGGCAATGTGGGGGCAATGTTTGATCTGTTACCCTCTGTACCACACCAACCACCCATGCAATGGTATGACAGGTGGCCAGCATGTGTATGTGGTGTGCTGTGGCACACAGAGACCCAACAAGGATGCCAGTAAAGGCATGGAGGTCATAAATGAGTGTGTGAAGCACGGATGTGAGGACGTGCCCCAGTGCCATACTGAATGGTCCAGTCATGGGTGTACGAATGCAGTCCCACACGTGCAATGCAGTACCACCCATGTGTAGTGCGATAGATGCGGTAGTGTGGTGGTCAAGGTACACAACGTCCAAGAACAGGCTAGCAGTTAATTCAGTAGGCTGCTGTGGAGACACATACCAAACAGGTTTGTGGGACATAACAGCTAGGGAGATCGGAAGGTGACATTGGGACAGTGTCTTAGGACATAACGTGTGCATGGCAGTACCATGTATGTGTCCACAGGGACACAGCGATGTCCATGTATGGATTGCAACCCTGTAGTGAGTGAGAGTGTGTATTGTTGGTAGGTACACCATTGCCTGGCATGTTGCCAACAACATCTCAGTCAGCAATGCCTGGGTGACTGTTGTACATTACATCGAATGTGGATGTAGCCAAACAACACAGACATACCACCACACTGCCTGAGGGCCCACACTGCAATGTGCGGCAGTCATGTGTAGGTAGCTAGCCTTGGAGCATGTGATGGACCACGAGGACCCACCATGGCTGTCAAGTGATGCACCCCACACATGTGAATATACCCACCGTGCAACAGCCTGCACATGTGCCCATACAGCAGATGTGCATGGAACATGACTACCACCGTGGCGTCTGTGAAAAGGCCAGTACCGCCATGTCTATGTGTGGAATAGCATGGCCCCTACCATTGCGTACATGTTGCGGAAGTGCACTGTGATATGTGTCAGCATAGTCACGTACACTGTCCATCTGCCGGGGTGCCATGCCATTAACCACCCCCGTCAGCAGACATCAGTAGTACCGGCTGTAGAGCACATGTACCATGTATGCTGCGATGGGTGTGTGTCCAGGGTGTGGCTAGCAGGGCCATGAAGCATATATGTTCATCTACCAGAGGGGGGATATCCCCAGGTTTAACACAGCAGACACATGGAGGTATGGTGCATGCCGAGGGTAGTGTAGGTATGGTATGTGTTGTGTAATGTGTCACCCAGCTAGGTGGAGTGCATGGCCAAGCATGTGTGGGTACATGGGAGTCCATACTAGGGAAGTGTGGGTTGCTGTCAGCACATGGCAGTAGCAGCTGCCCGAGGTGCAATGTACAGTATGACAACACAGCCAGCATGTAACCTGTGGTGTACAGTGTACTCTCTGTTGCGTGTTACAATGTGTCTAGCGGTCACAAACATGGGTATCTGAACATGGAGTACCTACGATGCATTGTGTTCGGAAAATATACAGTATGTGTGTAAAACATTGTGTGATGTGGGATCCCCTCACCTGTGTGTATTGCAGTCCAGGTATGTGCCTGGGAGGTATGATCCGTGTACAATCTGGACTGGCAGGTGTGCTGTGCAGAGCATGGAGGCAGGTCCCAGGCACCGCAGATAAATGTCAGGCATGCACTAGTGTGCGTGCCTTGCTTGTGTGCAGCACAGTGGAAGGTGCAAGCATTGTCCCACATTACTGCATGCCGTGCCTGCCTGTTACAGCCCTGCTGGAGACAGACATGTGACACCGCCGCAGAGGCAGCATAGTATGTGAAGATGTACATGTGGGCACCACACCCTAGGCAGATGTCCGCAGGTCATGTGTGCCACAGTAGTGTGGTCGACCATGACTGTCATACTGGTCAGATACCACATGCCTGTATAAGTACAGTATGAGCATAGTCAACAGTCGCAGTGACAGAGTAGGCCAATGTACAGTATCCCTGTGTGCAGACCACTGCCTACTGTACACCTGGCTAGACACACACCCGGAGGGTGAATATACCTTTGAGCCATCACATGTCCCTGTCCACGTAGCCTGTACAATGCCATCACAGGGTGGTCACAATAACGTGTGGTAAGACAGACATGTTGTACCAGGTGATGTGTCATGTGTGCATATGTTGAGTTGCACAGCCGTTCACACGTCCGCAACATATCAGTGCATGATGTATAGTGTAACATGATGTGTGGAACTGCACTGTGATCCACAACAGGGTCATCTGAGACAGGTGTGTTGTGAATGGTGTAACCCATGGTCACACGGGATACACACTGGTGCTGTTGGCTGCCATGCTGGGGGCCACCAGTGGTGCCTGCAGTGGTCATACAGACATACTGCACACAGTGTTCTGGCAGGAATGTCCATTGTTGTGGATGATGTGTTGCTACGTGAAGGTAGGTGTGTGTTGTGAATGTTACACATCCAGATGTGACCATCAGGTGCAGTCTTGATCGTCGACAGCATCACACACATCCACAGCGGTCAGAACCCTGTCCCCAGAATGGGTGTCAGCCACCCTCGTACTGTGTGACGTATGTGCAGATGGCAGAACACCTCCCACTGGCTGGATAACAGTGTCAGCTAGGATGGCTACGTGATGGCTGGAATACGCCGTGATAATGTACAATGCTGGTATCCCAATGAAGTACCTGGAATCACACACAGTACGCCATGGCTGCCATGTAAACCATGTACAACAATGACTGTGTGACAGACACAAACAATGCGTAGACATGTTGAACATGCACACATGAGAACACCCAATGAGGTATGTTGCACATATCGATGTACAACTCTCATCTATGGCCATAGCATGGATGCAGACGCATATGCCCCACAGGCAGTGCCACGCCATGTAGGTAGGGGGGCATTGCACATGTACATGTGACAGTTGCTGTACCGCCACATGTCCTGCATAGCCGTCATGTAGGGGTAGCAGTGGTACATGACTGTTGGACATGCCTGTACATTTGACCATGTCCCACAGGATATGTGTTACGTGTGTACAACATGTGTTGTGCTGTCATCAAGCTGTGAAGTGTATGGCTGCCAGTGTACCTGTGTGACATGTTCTGCGATGGGTGCAAAGGCACGCAGTACTGCATTGCATGCCCACATGCCCCACACAGGTGCATAGCCTGAACATACAATACAAAGAGGGTGTTGGATGATAGCAACTCACAAGAGGAGATGGGTACGGGTGGCAACCCACTATCACCTGTTCGGGTACGGTGTGCATGTCTATGACACATTAGCACCCGAGAAGCTAGCGGTACAGCAGTACAGGGTTGCATGCATATATGTTCACCAATACCCCAGTGTGTCCCATCACTGGCCCGTGGACAGACAGACACCAACACAATGTGCAGATTTGATATGTGCACAGTACATCACCGATGGCTACTGTAGAACAGGCTTACTGTGTAGACATGTGCACAGTAGGTCTGCGCCAGCCACACTCAAACACGTTATGTGCCGAACCACACCAATAGTCTAGCCCATGCCACAGACAGATGTGCACGCATCTGTGTATGTATGTCTGGGAATGTCTCCGGCATAGCAGTACAGCTGTGTCAGTGTTGCGAACAACATACTGAATGGGTTGTATGTGTGAGGGGTGCATCATACGTGTATGGTCAGATCGACGATACCATCAGTGCCCCTGCTATGTGAACATCCCTGTCCCCATACATGGATACCTATGCTGTGCCCAACACCACGTTCCCCATGGGAGGGATGGCGCTGTGCGGTGCACCAGCTGACATGGGGTGGCAGCAGGCACTGGATGTAGACATATGTGGTACCCATGTCAGGCCAGGCAACCATCCATGTGCAAGGGATAGCAGTGTGTGGGCACATACAGCACTGTGTTGAACAATATCGCAGCACATAGCACCTGTCAGGGTTAATGTGTATGCATGGATGTGCGATACCTGCATGCACCAGACACACCCCCACCAAGCAGCGTGCAGCCTACCTTGCAGAAGGCCAGTGTCCACACCATGATGATAGACATGTGTAATGTCCATATACACATAGCAATGACATATGGAATGGACAGCCACCCTGCCAATATCAGTATCCCCCAGGTGGGTCACATCCCAGTGCCATGTATGTGACATACCCTGCCATACCATGCAACCCTGCCCAGCAAGGCTGCACGTGCTTTACCCAGTCCTACATGGTGCGATGGACAAAAGGCACTTTCACTATCAACCGTCCACAGCAGCAATGTGGCAGTGATGCACCCTGTGGTGTTACAGGTGCTGTGTGTTGCTGTGGACAACGTGCATGCGCACATGCTATGCATGACCTTTCCTGCTAATGTCACATGGTTACACATTGTCCCATGTGTATCACATGTGCAACACAGGTGAGCCGTGGCAGGTTGGCCAACACCCGTACAGTGCTGTGTGGATGTAGATGGCACAACACATGCATGTACAGGTGTCCATGTGTATGTGTGCAGTGCCACCACTGACGTTCATAATGGCCGCGTACGGGATGCCTAGTGACATATACACAGCATCCAGGTGAACAGTAGAACTGTTGTCACATGGGGACCTGTGCCAACTGATATGGACACAGGTGCAGGCAGGTACACATGTCCACAGCAGGCTAACATCAACATGGTGCGTGTACAGTGTGATGAGGTGACACACAGATATGATATGAGACCCACTGCTCAATGGTGTGACGGCAACACGTCGGCTGTGTCACTGCCATGATGCATCGCAGAGATTACTGTGCAGATGTTGTACATGTCATAGCAATGTATGTCCAGCAGTATGCCAGTACAGCAGTGTAAATGTGACCTGTCAACATCATTATGTCTTACAGATAATGCCATGTTCCTGGCTGCCTGCCTTCAGCCGACAGGAGGATGAAGTGATTATACCGTTGCTCCACGACAACTACGACATACTCTTCAGCCATGTGCCACTACAGGCACAGCAGCGTGATGACGTGCGGCAGGATTTGCGCAGGAGGGTGAACAACGTGGGCGGCCACAACCGCACCTACCAGCAGATCCGCAGACACTGCACAGACCTAATTCGGCATGCGAAACAGCGTGCCACCGCAATCTCCAGACAACAAGGTGGGACAGGTGGTGGGCCACCAACCCAGCCCCCACTCACACACACGGAGGAGCTCCTGGCCAGTCTGGGGACACCCAGGGAACAACATGCAGAAACCCTCGCTGCCATCGTGGAGGTGGGTGTCTCCCAACCGAGCCTGGAGCTGCCTGGTAAGTCAGTCTTGCATGTTTGTATGATAACTGACGTAGGTGTGGGTGTCATAGTACACCACATAATGTAGCAACACATGCCAGGTATATGGCCACACAAGCTGCATACTACAGTATGCTACGTTGTGTTTGCAGACATGTGCATAGCACATGCTAACACACAGGTGCATGATGTGACATGCACAGTGCTTACCGTGGCAATAGTAATGGATAATGTGTATACTGTTGTGTCGCCCCTATACAGGTACCTCTGTCGTGTCGCACAGACATGGGTCTGTCGCAGGTGGGACTGTTGCTAGTAATAGGCATGATACGGTGTATAGATATTCCCCATGTGTCCAGGTATGACATGCACACCTGGGTCTGCCCCAGTCACGGTATACAGGTTGCACCACCCGACACACATGCCACCCATGTACAGTACATACAACCGTTAGTATAGACCGGCATGACACCACATAACCCATCGGTGTGATATGTGCAGTCAGCTATGCATACAATGGTGGAGGTGTTCCACAATGGCTGCATGTGTAGTATGCATCGGTATGCCTTTGCGGTACGCACACAGTACCACATAGTGAGCTGTGATCTGGCCAGCACACAGGTGTTACCACTGTGACCTATGCCCCTACATTGGGTGCACACGTTGTGACATGGCACATGACATGTCCCATGCATGTGGTGGTCTGTCCGCAACATTGTCACACCATGACATGACCTACGCACGACATAGCAGACATCCACAATGTCTGCATAACCTTCGGGAATGTGACACCTCAGACTACTACGGGTGTATGTCACATGGGCCACCACAGGGATGTGTACATGATGCCCATCACACACAATTGTCCATGAACCAGTCAAACATGGCCATGGGTGATACCTACAGGCATGTTGCCACACAGTACATCCGCAGTGGGTAATCACCATTGCACCCTGTCCACACATAGTGCAGTCATAGCTGTAGTGGACCCCTGGACATCTGATGTGGTACACCAGACAAATGAAATGCCTGTCTGCAGCCATTAGAGGTGCCACCAATGTCTACCATATACGTGCTGTGGAACAGCATGACTGAGTTGCAGACATGGCAATGCAATGCGTCCAGGTTACGCATCGCACAGAAACATACCTGTGTCCTGCTGCCGTGCAGTGCCACAGTGCCCGTACTCCCCACTGTACAGCTATGTACACAGCTCACACCAACCACACCTGCACAGACATCCTTGTTACACATGCATTCTATCTGTAGCCTGTACACATAACACTGCACTGTGACATCCGTTATGATGTCGTGCATGTGGTGGGACACCATTGTCACATGTCCACATGATACCGCGCATGTTTGCGGTTTACATGACATAGTGACGCCAGCCATGTGTACTGTTAACCCACCCGTGGCCACACAGTGTATCACGGTGATGCATGCAAACTACCATGAATGTGTGTACTGCAAGCCTACTAAAAGACACCTGCTTGATATAGTGTGCACTCCAGGGCAGTATGCATACTACCACTATTAATGTCTGGGCTGCATTCACTGGGCTGTGGTGTGGGAATGCTGCATGCCACCTGCAATATCACATGCATGATGTGTCTGCATGTGTGTGTGTCTGCGTGTGTATGTCAGCGTGTGTGTCCGCATGTGTGTGTGTGTGTGTGTGTGTGTCTGCGTGTGTGTGTGTGTGTCTGCGTGTGTGTCTGCGTGTGTGTAATGTAACTTACAGTATGTCTTTGTATTCACAGGTGCTGTAAGTGCGTTCCCCTCCTGCGGTCCATCTGATGCTAGTGTCCCCACAGATACTAGCGGTGATGACCATGTGCATGAGGCACAGGCAGGGTCATCACGGGCAGAAGCTGTGCCATTGGATAACATCCCACCTATGTCCCCTTCATCTCCGCATACGGTTCAGATGCCGACACATACCACATCACCGTTGCCCATAGAGGAAGGACAGTCAGCATCTGTTGGCACCGAGCAGGAATGTGTGGTGGCTGCAGAAGGTGCGGGTACACACCATGTTGCCAGTGTAATGACTGGTGATGTGCCACACAGGCATGTGGCTGGTGCTGCTCATAGGAGGAGCACTGGTAGACATGCACCTGCCGTACAGGGTGCAGCAGCTGGTATCACCAGATGCATGTTTCAGACTGTAATGGCGGCACAGGCACGTGCCGAATGGCAGAACCAAGAAGGGCAGAGGCTGCAGAGGGCCACAATCCATTCCTTAAATGAGAACATCCAGTCATTGGCGAATGCTCAACAGCAGCTTGCCGATGTTCTGGATAGGAGATTAGGTGAGATGGTTGGAATCCTCGACCGAGGCATGTCAATCCGCGAGCGTGAGCTGTCTGTGCTGGAACACCTGGTAGGGGTGAGGCGTAGGACACGTGGCCATAGGCCAGCAACACCACCTAGTGCAGGTCGACATGTGTGTGCCACCTCTCATGCCCACTCACACAGTGCTGGTAGCAGCAGCAGTGCAGCTGGTGCTACACCAACCACACCAGGACACAGCAGGCCACATGGACGTGGCCCTGGACGGTCCCAGCATGGACACGGTTCCAGCAGACATGTGTCATTGGAGAGTGGCCACTCCATACCTCCACCCAGTAGTGCCCGTGCGACCCCAGGCAGGCACGGGTCACGTGGCCGCAGGCGGACACAGTGAGCCGTACAACCTGCACTGTACAGTCTGGGGCTGCCAAGTATACCCCGTGTAGGCATCACAGATGGCTGAACTGTGTACACACATACCCACACACAGCAGACACAACTGTAGGGCTCCACCACATCCACATGCATTCTGCACAGTCATGCCCAGTAAATGCACAGGCCCTTACACACACACATGATGTCATCCATTAGTACAGCCTATGCCCCTGGCACACATATCACCCTGTGCATATGATGAAGCCTCTGCCGCAGCACCGTGATCCACACCATCGGTGCACGGTTATGCAAACATATTCTGATGCACAGGGTGGACAAGATAGTGAGAGGTGTATGTGATGCCTGTGTCCGCATAGTACGCGATGTGTATGTTGCAGTGGTTGTGTATGATAGGTGACAGGTGCGTATGTGACGTGGGTCGTGCACTGACATCATGCAGCAGACATACCATGTAGTGCAGGTGCAGCATTCATTGATCTGTGTACACGGTATGCGTGGCGGTTACATGTGTAGCACCATGTTGGTTCAGTTAACCTGTATGCCAATTATGGTGTACTTGCATGTGCCTACTGGGAGCACTGTTATCAGTCCCCCACGTGTAGCTGTGGGGTACCCACAGGCACATCTGGCAATATCAGCATACCACAGGTACCCGCAACCTGCATGGACCCCTACATAGGTACATAGGTGCACATGTACATACCAGGCTATGTGCCCTACGGCATGTGTAAGCATAGCCAGAGTGTGTGTGGCTGTTAACACCCCTTAGGATGAGGATACCACATCCATTGGTCCGCTGTCCCTCTGTCCAGCAGTGACACAGAGATGATGCCTGGTGCATACCTACGATCACACATCCACACGTCATGATTACTCTTGGACAAAGTCAGTCAGGGGCTCTGCTTCACATGGGCTGGGAATCCTTTCCATGTTGTAGGGGGTCTCTGGGCATTGACCCTGTTCCCCCAGCACGTCCTATTTATGTTCGTGTTGAGGTTTCTGACAGTCACTTCTGTGCCCGTGTTTGCTTGGAGCCTAGGAGGTGGAACATGTCCATGTCACCCAGGTCGGACATGGCCGTGTATGTCAGGCACAGATCACCACAGAGCAGACGTGCTGGGAAGGTATACAGCCGGAGTCCCCTTGGTCGGGCAGCGTGTGACACATGTCCCAGCACCTTTATCCCTGTGTTGTGGAACGTTTGTGGTCCTTCCAAGTGCTGCAGGTGTCAGGTTAGGTACATCCCAGATGTGGCATTGTACGCAATCATTGGTCTGATGTGTGAAGCGTACAGGGGTACAATGAACTCCCCTGATGTGGATGTGATTCCTTCCTGACCAGGTGGCCACAGTGGAATGTCTTCCCAACCACATTGGCATTGCGTGTGTCGACAGAGGTTACCGACAGGTGTGGTACCCATGTCCCTGTACACATCCACCATGTTGAATGGATTACCACCTACATGTTACGTCGGGGCGAACATGTCCTTCCCACTGGGTAGGTCTGCACCTTCCCTGGCATGTAGCATCAGGCCATGGCTCTGGCACCAGTTATCCATTTCTATGAGGCCCCAGGTGGATATCCGTGTCAGATGGGGTGTTGAGTATGGTGGCCGGTGTGCAGTCATCTGCATACCTTGTCTGCCACAATCCCCCTATGTTTGCATGCACATTGGAAGGTTGAATGCCGAACAGGAGGGGGCCCAGGACTGAGCCCTGTGGGCCTCCACTCGAGACCAGCTTGGAGTCTGACATGGCACCAGGAACACAAACCCTGTGTGGTGTGACCTCCATCCAGTTGGCAAACCATCGTGTGACATATGTCTCCACATGTACGCTGGCGAGCCTTTCCATGAGTCCCACGTGGAGTGTGGTTTGAACGCTCCCGCCAGGTCATGGTAGTCTGTGCAAACTAACGTACCCTCATCAATGGCCTTAGTGACCCCTCCAGACAGGTCAAGCAGGTTTGGGAGGCAGGATCTGCCCTTGACTAAGTCGATGTGGGTATGTTCCGGTATTGGCTGTACACCACTGTCTGTACTTATGGGCCCCAGTATGGACCTCCCCACAGCTTTGCAGACAAGGCTTGTCAAGCTGATAGGGCAGGAATGTCTACAGTCCATAAGAGCACTACCCTGGCGTAGTGGGACCACAGCTGCCATATGCCATCCAGCGGGGACCTAGCCCGTAGTAAGCCTAAGATGACACAGCGGCCTTATGTGTGGGGCGAGGGCCTCAATGAGGTTGAGTAGCACACAGCCAGGGACACCATCTGGGCCCATTGGTGCTGTGTTCACCACTTAACAGATATCAGATCACTCCTGGGCATACGAGATGTTTGGGAGGCTAGACTCTGGTGGGATGGATACGTCCCCTCTTGGGGGGGGGTAGATGTATGCATGGAACATGTCCACTGGTTTGTTGACAATGTCTGTGGGTTCAGTGACCATTGTACCATTCTGGAGTAATTCCGGGCATGACTGTGCTCCCACCCATGTCCCTACCACAGCTAAGGAAGGCCCTATGGTTGTCTCATGTGCCCTCTGCAGTACCACTCCCACAAGCGGCCTTGGATGATTGTATGTGTGACCATATGTTAACGCCGGTATTAATGAGTGATGCCTTCCCTGGTACTGATATTGCTCTGTCATGTATTAGCTCCAACTGTTGTTGTACAGTTTGTCAATGGCTGGGGTCCACCAGACCATGTGCCTGCCTTCGGTGGACAAGGTCCTGATGTTATCATGATCGCTTGGTGCAGACATTCCTGGGGGTGCTCAGAGAAGGCATTTGTAAGGGTTTCAGCAGTGTGGCCTGTGTTTACCACTGGCATGGAGGCCTTGTAGGGTACCACACCGGTCGTATGACGTGTGTGGTTCGCTGTGGAGAAGTCATCACTTAGGTCTCCCATGCCGGTGTTGGGTGCAGGATGCGGATTACCAGTGGATCCACTATACGGTCTGACATCACCATTGAGGGATGTACATCCTGTGTGGAGCATATCCTCCCCATGTGTGATGATCAGAACTGGTATACATCCCCCCCTAGTGGGTATGGTACATGGGTGTTCCACAGCAGTCAGGTGTATGAACACCTGGGACCTTTGGCGTAGGGTGTTGTGTCCTGGGTAATGTTCTCGGTCTATGTATGGGTGGTTGATATCACCCAATACGACGGTGTTGTGAGAGCATGCACACTCACCAGTGTCCTCAGGACGGCTGTGCAGATATCCTGGGTTTGGGAGGGTGGTCTATAGCATGCAACAAACTGTAGGGCAGTCCTAACCATGGTTAATTGCACCTGGATATTCCCCGCTGCTACGTGCATCTCTGCCAACATGGAGGTGTGTGTATCCATCATGGAAATGGGGACTCCCCCTCCTTCTGTGTTATGTCCGGGTTATGGTCCTGAACGCGTGATATAGGGTATGACCCGACAGTGCTGGGGTGCTCTCAGCAGCCCTGACCAATGTTTCAGTCACAGCACTGACATCGATGTCCTCCATACTGAGGAGGGCATTTGAGGGTGTGCAGCTTGGCTGTAGACCACTGGCAGTGAGCTGTATTATCCTGTGTGTTCTCCAGGCTTGTAGTGTGGGGTGGTAGGTTTATCATTCCAGCCGTGCCTGCGGTGAGCACTGTGGGGGTGGCAGGTGCCTTTGCCAAACCCTTGTAGACCAGGGGCGACAGCTGCCAGCCATACCATGCGAAGGGGCGTGGCATGCCAAGCATGTCATCCCAGGTAAATGTAATCCGGATCCCCTCAGACTGACACCGGTAACCAGGACATTATCAAGGGTGACCACATTGAGCCAGTGTAGTGGCATCATACTTGATGAGGGTGGGATACTGCCCAGGGTCAGGGACATGCCGGCCTGGGCTACACAATCTGAGTGGCCCTCTATGTCTCCTGTAATGTATCCCAGGGTGGTATGCCACCAGACATTGACATCAGCATGGGCAATGACCGCGTCATACCTGCACATGCTGCGGAGTGACCTGAGTGCGTGTGTTATGTGGCGTATTCCAGCGCCCGGCAGGCAGCCTACTGTGATCATTCCCTTGTTCAGTATGGTGGGTGGGACGTCGGTGTGTCTAGCAGTGGCGTCACCCATTACAGGTGTGTCTGGCAGTGTGTGTGTTGCCTTTGGGGCTCTGCCAGGTTAGCACACTGACGTTGAGAACTATGTGTTGCATGTCCTATGTCTTGTGGAGGCAGTAGCTTGTGTGTCTGCTTCAGAGGGCTCGTTAGGTTCGCGACATGTCCTACAGTGCCCCAGGTATGTTGTAGTGTGTTCATGTGTTTGATTAGCATTTGCGATAGTCACATGTGACACTGGGTATGTGGTGTGCATTGTGTCCTTCCCCTCCCGCGTGGTCTTGCCGGTCATGGTTGGAGAGAGCACAGCCCCCTGTCTGGCTATATAGTTGCGTCTGTCACATGTATTATGTTCATTGGGGGAGGTGCGGCTTGTCCGTGTCCATGAGGCACCTGTAACAGTGGCCAGGACGCCCAGATTCACCATCTGAACAGGAGAGGTCACTAGCAATTGACCCGTCGACATGCCAGAGGATGTGAATGCATCTGCTGTGTAGCCGGGTCAGAAGGCACCTATAGGGAATTGGGCACACAAGGGGATTCTAGGACAGTGTAGTACTCCATTTAGTATACATGTACTTTATCTATGTGGGAATACTATGGGAGCAGGTGCAAAGCTTTTGTGATGTAGAGAACAGACAGTCGGGATTGCAAGAAGAGAGGTCATACACATAGACCTGCGGAGCACGGCGCTGGATACAGTGTAGCGTTGCTTACACGGTACTTGGCGACATGTCCACACATATACTGCACCTGGCGCCTGTGGTCGGTGCCACAGGCTACGGTGGACAGAGACATCACATACATGGCATGACACAGTACAGGTATGGTGACATTCTGCAGGTGTCGTACGCGGTGTGCGGGCTACGGCCCGCGGGTGCCACCTTTCAGCTGTGGGGCCCAGTGTTCGACAGTCGGATGCTGTACGGTATAGGAATATTCCGCTTGGTGGGCGTACACCTCTATGGCACACACACCATTGTGTGCAGATGGGGACACCTGTCTGTGTGGTCGGCACCCTCACAAGACAATGCACCGACGCGCCATGTCACAGGGGGTGGTCTTGCACAGGTGGCCAGTAAGGCTCACAGGTGTGGGAATGACAGGGCTGTACAATGCAGCACCACTACGGGATGGTCACCCTGTGTGGTCAGTGTCCAGTCACAACACGATATCTGCATACACCCTCTCAACAGGCAGCAGACATACACACATGTCGACACACTGACATGGTGGTGGCCACACATGTCTACGGAGGGATGACGTGTTGCATGTACCACACCATCCACATCGGTGCACCCCACACTGAGGTAGGTACAGAGCTCTACCATGGTGTACAGTGATGTGTGGCACGTGGCACATAGTTCCCCTGATCTGTGGCATACATGGGCACACATTCCTGCACACATGTTGGTGCTAGGAATGCCACACCCGCTACATGGGATTTGTGCAGGCGTGCAGTGGTATGTGGTGCATCCTGCGTACTACCACTGTATCCGGCAGCTGTGCCAATATCTGCACTTGGGTGGTGGTAGGGGTTACAGTGGCAATGTGACATATGGTCGAACCCACATGGCCGATGGGTATGCATCATGGCAGCGCTGTCATGTAAAGGCGACATAGCGGACTGTATGCACATGTCAGGGTAGGACGGTGTGTGACACACCTATGACCAGCACCTGCACACATGCATGTGGACAGGTGTTTAAACAAATGGTGTACACACAGACTGCCATGCGTGCTGTTACTATGCCACCATATGACGGCCCCCATGATGGGTATGCATGTGGGAGGGGGTTGCAACTGTGTTACGGACACCAGACACCACCCCTGCATGGCTGCACCGTGCACAGTACACGTGTCACATGTATCCCCTGTTGCCATGTGTGTATGCATTGCTACGTTGTGACATGTGTGTCAACATGCATGGAACATGGACTGTGGTTTGGTATCACAGCTGTCACAGGCAAACTGTACAAGTGTATGTGTCCCTGTGAACACCGCCACACCCTGTAGGGGGTGCATACCACAGACATGTGTCCGCCTTCCCTTCGTGTGTGTATTACCGCGTACGCCTGTGTCATGCATGTGGTACATCACAGGCTTCGTATGTGTCCTGCGTGCAGTCCATGCACACAGCCTGGAAACCACATATGTGACATATCCGGACATTGTTTCACTGTGGTACAGCTGCAGTCGTGTGTCATACCTGTGTCAGGCCCGTGGCATGTGTGGAGCATGCCTGTCCATGTATACTGGTATGGGTGGACTACATCACACCTGTGGGATCATTGATAGTACATGTGTACTCTGCACGGTGGACGTATACCGCCACATAGTCTTCTGGACATATGTCACATGCAGTTTCTGGACCGTGAGGCATACTGCTGCACCGATGACATGGTGCTGGCATAGCAGCTACAGTGTTCACGTCGGTGTGTACATGTTCAGCCTGCACCCGTGGCGCCTGTGCTGTCATCTGTGTGTGTACGTGTGACTGCATGTGTGTCCACCCTGCACGTGTGTACAGGTTTACCTGGCCGTGACTTGCGGTGTGTGCACTCCGTCTGCATGCCGGACGTCGCGTAGCACATACTACATGTGTGAGCATGGCAGGGTCGCTGTTGTGTGGCTGGACACACACGACGGTCCACAGTCTGCCTCCCATGCCGTCACCCCATGTGTATGCATGTCTGCACTGTGCCGATTCTAAGTGTCTGAGCATGCCCAGTACACAGCTGTGTAGATGGACGCACAGTACAGTGCACACCGCGCCCGACTGCATTGATACCCCGGGTGCATGCCTGTTTCCCCTTCGCAACTGCCATGTCTGTGGCATGGCCGGGTTGCTGTTGTGTGGCTGGACACACACGACGGTCCACAGTCTGCCTCCCATGCCGTTGCCCCATGTGTATGCATGTCTGCACTGTGCCGATTCTAAGTGTCTGAACATGCCCAGTACATAGCTGTGTAGATGGACGCACAGTACAGTGCACACCGCGCCCGACTGCATTGATACCCCGGGTGCATGCCTGTTTCCCCTTCGCAACTGTCACGTCTGTGGCATGGCCGGGTTGCTGTTGTGCGGCTGGACACACACGATGGTCCACAGTCTGCCTCCCATGCCATCGCCCCATGTGTATGCATGTCTGCACTGTGCCGATTCTAAGTGTCTGAGCAAGCCCAGTACACAGCTGTGTAGATGGACGCACAGTACAGTGTACACCGTGCCCGACTGCATTGATACCCCGGGTGCATGCCTGTTTCCCCTTCGCAACTGCCACGTCTGTGGCATGGCCGGGTTGCTGTTGTGTGGCTGGACACACGACGGTCCACAGTCTGCCTCCCATGCCGTCGCCCCATGTGTATGCATGTCTGCACTGTGCCGATTCTAAGTGTCTGAGCATGCCCAGTACACAGCTGTGTAGATGGACGCACAGTACAGTGCACACCGCGCCCGACTGCATTGATACCCCGGGTGCATGCCTGTTTCCCCTTCACAACTGCCATATCTGTGGCATGGCCGGGTTGCTGTTGTGTGGCTGGACACACACGACGGTCCACAGTCTGCCTCCCATGCCGTTGCACCATGTGTATGCATGTCTGCACTGTGCCGATTCTAAGTGTCTGAGCATGCCCAGTAAGCAGCTGTGTAGATGGACACACAGTACAGTGCACACCGCGGCCGACTGCGTTGATACCCCGTGAGCATGTCTGTCTCCCCTTTGCAACCGCTAGGTGTGAGAGCCATGGCCAGTACACCTGTCGGGGGTACACACGACAGTCGGCACCGATGTCTGCTACTAGGCGTGTAGCCATGGCCAATGACATCCTGCATAGCCATGGTGACCATCCAGGTGACTCATATGTGGCTGTCATGCCACATTGGCTGCCTACATCCTGCACGCTGGATGCCCTCTCATAGGGTATACTGTCATGTGGTGCATCCCGTATTCATGTCGTGATGTACTGCTCCGTAGTTATTTGGTATTCCTGACTACAGCACTACCGTGTTACTGTACGGCCACCTTGGGATGGTAACAGGCTGTGTGACTGTGCACTCTGTCTTCATTCCCTATCGGCCGCATTGCCTCTGCGGATGATACCACCCACCTAGGGGCATGCCTCCTGACAGTGCTGTGCTCAGTAATCTCGGTAGCGCGTTCTGTAAATGCTTCATGCTGTAGTGAGTTCATGTAGGTAGGCGTAGGTTCGACTCTCAGCCCTTCCCTGTGTGTGTGTGTGTGTGTGTGTGTGTGTGTGTGTGTGTGTGTGTGTGTGTGTGTGTGTGTGTGTGTGTGTGTGTGTGTGTGTGTGTGTGTGTTCCCAGCTGCCTCTGCAGATGAACATGCTTTTAGACACTTCGCAACACATACCTTGGCTATTGCCAGCTATTCTCTTACGGGTGATGTCACCCGCCTAGAAGTATGCCTCTGACAGCGCTGTGCTCAGTAATCTTGGTAGTGCGTTCTGTAAATGCTTCATGCTGTAGTGAGTTCATGTAGGTAGGCGTAGGTTCGACTCTCGGCCCTTCCCTGTGTGTGTGTGTGTGTGTGTGTGTGTCTTCCCAGCTGCCTCTGCAGATAAACATGCTTTTAGACACTTCGCAACACATACCTTGGCTATTGCCAGCTATTCTCTTACGGGTGATGTCACCCACCTAGAAGTATGCCTCTGACAGCGCTGTGCTCAGTAATCTCGGTAGCGCGTTCTTGGTGTTGCTAAAGTTTTTTCTGGGTTGGTGTTATGGCGGAAGACGTAACCTCTCCAGTATTTGCTGACACGCCTTTTTTACTGGGGGAAGAACCGGATGACACGCCGGTAACCAGAAAAGAGCTGAACCAAGTTTTGGCTCTTTTAACACAGCTCAATAACACGCTATTGAGCTCTAAACATTCTGAGAGTTCCAATAGTTCAGGAATACCCTGCAATCAACAGCAGGGGAAAGAAAAGGAACGGAACGAAGAGTATAGAAGAGGCCTGAAATCAGGAATTACATCCAGAGATCCGGTTATTGTGAATCATCCATTGGTTTCCCCTAACATCAATGAACGAGCTGACAGAAATGGAACTGTGCATGCTGATAACAGCTTTAACTTCAAAGATTGGACAGAACAGTTACCATGCTTTAGAACAGGTACTTTTAATTTACAACTGGAGCAGTTGGACACTGAATTTGAAAAATTCAAAGATAAACTTTATGCGTTTAAAAATTCACAGTTAGAAATCAACTATCTAAAGGAATGCATTAAAGTTGAACGTGTTCCTAAGGGGTTGCGCTGTTTTAGATACCCCAACAGCGCTTATACAGGTTCAACCTTGCATTCAAAACTAACTGATTTATTTAATAAAACAGGAATTGAAGTATTAAAATTAATGGTTGAAGACTATGTAAAAAAAGGAGATGTTATTTTAAATGAATTGAATGTATTACATGACAACATTACTAATGATGAAAGATTTTTAAGTTATAAGAGAAAATATAATGATACTTTTAAGGAAGTGGATGAACATTGTTTCAAGGTTTTAGATAGAAAGGCAAAAAAACTGGAGAGGGACCTGATGGAATACAGGGAGGGGAGGGCTTATCCATCGGGGGGGATTCGCAAGCAAAATAACTTTGAGAATGCTGACACTGTAGTTACACACAATGCAAGTAATGGTTACAACTATGCTGAGATGCCTAGAAGAAGTGAGAGGCTAGCACAAAAAAGTGCTAACAATATACAACAGGGTTTTCAATTTCCCCAGGGCAGACCACGGGTGAAATCAAATCAATACCAGCAGAATGCATGGGGAAAGAGGCGTTGAGCTCCAACAAACCTCCAAATATGAAGGGTATTCTAGTTTCCTTAGTTACAAGTGAACAAGGCATTTGTAGTATCCACACCTTGGACAATTTTAGCATCTACAATTACACAGATGTTAACATTACTGAAGATTTTTTTGAATTATTCACAAAAGGGCTGCAATTTGTACCTAATAGGTCAACTTTTCTTCCCAAACTGTTAATTGAATTAAAGATGTTTGTAAGGAATTTAAATTTAGCCATAATTTTTAAAGATCAAGAGACGCAGGATGTTTCACTTTCTAGAAGTAGCATGCTTAATCCCCCGATTCATCCTAAATTAAAAATGTTTGAAGAAGTAATTGAAAAAACTTTGAGAGACAACTTAACTAAAAATGAAACTATGTTTTCTACTAATTTTCCTAAACATTTACATGATGTGGTGGAGATGTTGAAGAAAAATAGAACTAGGGTAATGAAACCAGACAAAGGAGGGGGGATAGTCTTGATGGGACAGCTTGAATATGAGAATTATATATACAATTTATTGCAAAACACTAGTATTTATGAGCCCAGCTCACTGAATGAACTTAACATAGCAGTGAGTAAAGTCAAGTATTATATACATGATTTGCTTTTACAAGGATTTCTAGATGAGAAAACACATAACTATTTACTTGTTCCCAAACCAAGAACAGCTGTGTTATTTGGCATTCCCAAAGTGCATAAAGGCCTTACTCCTTTGAAATTTCGTCCTATTGTAGCAGGAGCAGGCTGTGTGACCGAACCTCTCAGTAAATTTGTTGATTTTCACTTGAAAAAATATGTAACACAATTAGATTTTGTTTGCAAGGATTCTTGGGAATTTTTAGCTAGCATTGATCAAGAAATTGACAATACAAATCTACTTATGATCACAATAGACATTGTAGAACTATTTCCCAGTATACTGCATGAGCAAGGTCTTGACTGGTTCAGACAAGCTATTGCTAAGGAATCAGGTTTAAACAATGATTTAGTTAATACTATACTGGAGTTCATAAGAATTGTGCTTTACAACAATTTTATATACTTTAATGAAGAATTTTATAAGCAGAAGAGTGGGGTGGCTATGGGGGCCCCCTGCGCTACTGCTTATGCAAACATAGTTCTACACAAGTGGGAGAAGGAATTTATTCACTCTACTAGTTGGAAGGAACATATAAAGTTTTACAGGAGGTTCTTGGATGATATTTGTATCCTACTGTCAGGCACTGAACAACAATTTTCGAATTTCATGGAATACTTAGAAAATACCACTAGTTTTCTTAAATTTACACACAGTTTGAGCAATAAGAGCTTAAACTACTTGGACATCAAATTAACTAAAAGATCAAACCAAAATGGTTTTACTTCACAAATATTTAGAAAGGAGACATACTGCAATTCATACTTGCATTTTGATAGTGGTCATCCTTGGCACATCAAAAAGGGCATTATTAAAGGACAGCTTGTGAGAGCATCCAGAATGTGCAGTACGAATAGATTATTTCTTGAAGAAGTTGAATTTTTAAGAAACGCATTTCTAAGTAGGGGTTATCCATCCACATTGTTTCAAACAATTGTGAATGAAATCTTACACAAAAGAGAGCATGATTTTAGACCTATACTGGGAACGGGTTTAATAACACTCAAGACACAAGAAGCCACAAATGTTGGCAGGCACAGTAATTTTGTATATACATATTCTCAAGATGCTACATTTATTGAGAATACTTTTAAGAATTTATGGCCCTTGATTTCTATGCAGGATGAATTTAACAAAATTTTTCCAGACCACATTTCTTTTATTAGAAACAGAAACATCAATTTGAAAGGCATGTTTGAGCAAAACATGAATGCAATAGAAAAACAGCAAGGTTTGGCACCTAAAAGAAAAGGGACCTTTTCATGTGGTAGATGCAACCAGTGTTCATTTCTTATTAATAAGGATCAAGTCTGTATCCCCTCCTGTAAAATTACTTTGTATGCTAAATATAATTACAACTGTAATTCATCGGGTGTGGTATACATTGGATTTTGCCAGAATTGCCCATCCTTCTATGTGGGCAAAACAGAAAGGCAATTAAAACGTAGAATATACGAACATATAAATGATATTAAAACACAGAAAGATACAAATGCCTTCTACAAGCACTACTTGAGCTGTAAGAACATGTCATTAAAATTTTTTGTTGTTGATAGGGTGAAACAAGACTTAAGGGGTGGAGATTGGGAGACGGCTCTTGGCATTAAGGAGTTAATCTGGCAGTTAAAACTTAATGCGACAAAAAGTCCAGGCCTAAATGAGGGGATTAGTATTGGTGACATTCTTAGAGCCAAAAGAAACAGGTTAAAATGAAATACACACAAACAGATATATTTTTTTCCATGTATACCCACAATAAATGTATATTGTTTGCAACAGTTTATGACAACAGGTGAGGGAACAACACAGTGTTATACATATACTGTGGATTTTTAAAAATAAACTAACTTTTTAAAAATAAACTAACTACATAATGTTATAGTTATGTATAAGAAAAAAGATTATGGCATTTTTAATTGCTTAGTAACTGTGTTCAATTTTTATTTTTCATTTTTAGTAATTCATTAGTTTAATGTAAGGTATTTTGATACAAGTAGGTAATGCATTTGTTTTTTTAAACAAAAATTTCATGTAATACACGGAACTATCACTTTAAAATGCTGCTTTTTATTAACCATGTAGTAAGCATTTATAAGTTCAGTTAAAAGTATTGAATGTACTTAAAAGAAATGGAAGTAGACACATTTAAGTATATATTTTTAAGTGATGTAAATGTAATTAATTGATGGTAATTGTTCAATTAATTTGATCACATGGTAGGGTTGTTTTACTTTAAAACCTGAGTTGTGCAAGAACTCAGTACACTTGAAAAGCCCGCCTTAAAGCGTGTTTATTCTGGTGTTTTATTCGTTGTGCTGTGGAATAAAAGTTTGGTGCATTTACCTTTTCGTTTTTATGGTCGATTTCTACAAATTTGAAGTGTTTGCCAAAGTATTGAAGTGGTGTTCTACTATCAGAACTGTCCTGGGCAGCTTACGGAGAGTGTGGTGTCTTTTGCTTCTGGATTTCGCGTTCTGTAAATGCTTCATGCTGTAGTGAGTTCATGTAGGTAGGCATAGGTTTGACTCTCGGCCCTTCCCTGTGTGTGTGTGTGTGTGTGTGTGTGTGTGTGTTCCCAGCTGCCTCTGCAGATGAACATGCTTTTAGACGCTTCGCAACACATACCTTGGCTATTGCCAGCTATTCTCTTACGGGTGATGTCACCCGCCTAGAAGTATGCCTCTGACAGCGCTGTGCTCAGTAAGCCAGCTATTCTTCTGACAGCTTGTGCTCAGTAATCTCCTGTAAATGTTTTATGCTGTAGTGAGTTCATGTAGGTAGGCGCTCTCGGCCCTTCCCTGTGTGTGTGTGTGTGTGTGTGTGTGTGTGTTCCCAGCTGCCTCTGCAGATGAACATGCTTTTAGAAACACATACCTTGGCTATTGCCAGCTATTCTCTTACGGGTGATGTCACCGGCCCTTCCCTGTGTGTGTGTGTGTGTGTGCAGATGAACATGCTTTACATACCTTGGCTATTGCCAGCTATTCTCTTACGGGTGATGTCACCCACCTAGAAGTATGCCTCTGACAGCGCTGTGCTCAGTAATCGGTAGCAGCGTTCTGAAAATGCTCCATGCTGTAGTGGGTTCATGTAGATAGGCGTGGGTTCAACTCTCGGCCCTCCCCTGTGTGTTTGTGTGTGTTGTGTGTGTTCCCAGCTGCCTCTGCAGATGAACATGCTTTTAGACGCTCAAGAACACATACCTTGGCTATTGCCAGCTATTCTCTTACGGGTGATGTCACCCACCTAGAAGTATGCCTCTGACACTGCTGTGCTCAGTAATCTCGTAGCGCGTTCTGTAAATGCTTCATGCTGTAGTGAGTTCATGTAGGTAGGCATAGGGTTTGACTCGGCCCTTCCCATGCTGTAGTGAGTTCATGTAGGTAGGCATAGGTTTGACTCTGTGTGTGTGTGTGTGTTCCCAGCTGCCTCTGCAGATGAACATGCTTTTAGACGCCGCAACACATACCTTGGCTATTGCCAGCTATTCTCTTACGGGTGATGTCACCCGCCTAGAAGTATGCCTCTGACAGCGCTGTGCTCAGTAATCTCGGTAGCGCGTTCTGTAAATGCTTCATGCTGTAGTGAGTTCATGT